>NC_029772.3:68927096-68929107 GCF_000817695.3 Arachis duranensis | reverse complement strand
CGAGCGCAGAAGTACATTAACATGGAGGAAAATTCTCGACTTGGCGAAGCCTCAAGGTCCGGTTCTGCCTACCGAGATAAAGAATCCAAGAAAAAGGAAGATCGCTCCGGAGAGAAAATCAAGAAATATCACAACTACACCCCTCTTAGGGTATCCTTGGTAGACGTTTACAAAGAAGTCTGCCATATGGAAAAAATCCCCCCAGCTCGGCCACTTAAAGGCAAAAGAGGAGAGGGAAATCAGAATGAGTACTGTGAATATCACCGACTTCGAGGGCACTCCACCAACGAATGTTTCGACTTGAAAAACGTCATAGAAAAATTAGTTCGAGAAGGAAAGTTAGATCGGTTCTTGGCCAACCAGGACGAAGAACCAAGGAAAAGAAGGAGGGATGAGGACGTCGGACGATCTGAACAATCGCCTCGCACACCAGAAAGGCATGTCCACATGATATACGACGGATTTGCTGGGGGAGGAATCTCCAAATCATCCCGCAAGCGACACCTCAAAGAGGTATACCATGTCGAGGGACAGAAGGAGACGTCAGACATCCCGGCAATCACGTTTACTAAAGAAGATGCATCCGGAATCATCTCGGGATATGACGACCCCATGGTCATCATGATCATATTGGCAAACGCCAACCTCCACCGCACACTAATCGACCAGGGAAGCTCTGCCGACATCTTATTCAAAACTGCCTTCGACAAACTCGGCCTAGAAGAGAAAGAGCTAAGAGCATACCCAAACAGTCTGTTCGGACTGGGAGATATCCCAGTTCAACCACTGGGATACGTATCGCTGCATACAACCTTCGGAAAGGGGAACCAATCCAGAACACTCAAGATAGACTACATCGTGGTCGACGTAAGCTCGGCCTACAATGCCTTAATAGGTCGGACAATGTTAAATCAACTCGGTGCAATAGTTTCAACTCCACATCTATGTATGAAATTCCCAACTGCGGAAAGGATAGCTATGATAAAGGCCGATCAAAAGATGGCACGTCGCTGTTATAACGAAAGCCTAAACCTCCGAGGTGAAGGAGGAGAGTTCTATACAATCGAGCTTGGTGGAGTTCAGAGGCGAGAAGAACTCCGACCACAACCCGAAGGAGAAGTAGAAAGAATCCAGATCGGAGATACCTCGGACAAAACAACTAATATTGGCACGATCCTAAAAGGAGACATAAAGGAATCACTAATACGGTTCCTACGAGATAATGTTGATCTCTTCGCATGGAAAGCCGCCGACATGCCAGGTATTGATCCCGAACTAATGAGCCACAAATTGGCAGTGTATCCGGGATCCCGGCCGGTACAACAAAGACGGAGAAAACCTGGACCAGAACGAGCCCAAGCTGTAGAAGAACAAGTACAAGCGCTACTTGAGGCCGGGTTCATAAGGGAAGTCAAATATCCACTATGGCTAGCAACCGTCATCTTGGTGAAAAAGTCAAATGGGAAGTGGCGAATGTGCACCGACTACACCGACCTCAACAAAGCCTGCCCAAAAGACCCCTACCCACTCCCAAGCATCGACGCTCTAGTAGATGCTTCATCGGGATACAAGTATCTCTCATTCATGGACGCATACTCAGGGTACAACCAGATACCAATGTATCCACCAGACCAAGAAAAAACCTCATTTCTTACACCTAAGGCAAATTATTGCTACATTGTGATGCCTTTCGGCCTGAAAAACGCAGGAGCCACTTATCAAAGGCTAATGAATAAAGTCTTCTCATATCACATCAGAAAAATCATGGAGGTCTACGTGGATGATATGTTGATAAAGACGCAAAGCGAAGAGACATTGCTAACCGATTTGATTCAAGTATTCGATACCATAAGGAAGCACGGCATGTGACTCAACCCGGCTAAATGCACCTTCGCAGTAGAAGCAGGTAAATTTTTAGGATTTATGCTCACACAAAGGGGAATCGAGGCAAATCAAGATAAATGCCAGGCCATACTCAACATGAAGAGCCCAACCTGTGTCAAAGAGGTAT
>NC_029772.3:68925433-68927008 GCF_000817695.3 Arachis duranensis | reverse complement strand
CCTTTCTATGCTACCTTAAAGAAGGGAAAGAACTTCGAATGGACAGCGGAATGTGAACAAGCCTTCAAAGACTTCAAAAGATTCTTAGGGCAACCACCTATCCTATCTCGACCACAAGAGGGAGAATCGCTCATACTATACCTCGCAGTAGGAAGTCGGGCAATAGCCTCAGCGCTGATTCGAGAAGACGAAAGAGGACAGCAACCCGTCTACTTCATTAGTAAAGCACTACAGGGATCCGAGCTGAACTACCAGAAAATAGAAAAGTTTGCCTACGCTCTGATCCTCACATCCCGGCGGCTTCGCCCATATTTCCAAGCGCATACCATTAAAGTTTGAACCAACCAACCTATAAAAGGGATATTGCAGAAAACAGATCTAGCAGGAAGAATCCTACAATGGGAAATCGAGTTGTCCGAATTCGACCTCCAATACGAGGCGCGTACAGCAATCAAATCGCAACACCTGGCCGACTTCATCGCGGAATTTACAGACATCCCGGAAATCCCCAAAGAATGGAACATATATATGACGGATCCTCGAATAAAGCAGGAAGCGGTGCGGGTGTGATAATTGAAAGCAATCAAGGAACTCAATTTGAGCTCTCCCTTAAATTCGGATTCCCGGCCTCAAACAACCAGGCAGAATATGAAGCACTACTAGTTGGTCTGAAGCTGGCTAGGGAGGTTGGAGCTCGGAAACTCAACATCTGCAGTGACTCACAAGTCATCACCTCACAAATAACAGGAAGCTACCAAGCCAAAGATCCGACCATGAAAAAATATTTGGATAAAACCAAAGAACAGCTCGAACAACTCGGGGAATATAGAATCCACCACATACCTCGTGAGCAAAATGCCCGAGCTGATGCCCTTTCAAAATTAGCCAGCACCAAACCAGGGGCAACAATAGAAGCCTCATCCAGGAGGTACTACAGAACCCGTCAATAGCGGAAGAAGAAAGAATCCTAGCCATAATAGGTCGGGATCAAGGATGGATGACCCCCATAATAAACTACCTCAAAACAGAAGAACTCCCTACAAATGAAAAGGAGGCAAAGAGGCTGAAAAGGGAGGCACAGTACTACACTATCATAAACAACACGCTGTACAAAAAAGGGATATCAACACCTTTACTAAAATACATACCAACTTCCAACACAAAGGAAGTCTTGGAGGAAGTACACAGTGGCATTTGTGGCAATCATCTCGGAGCGCAAGCTCTCACCAAAAAGATACTCCGGGCGGGATTCTATTGGCCAACTCTACAAAAGGAGGCTACAGAATTTGTAAGGACATGTCCACCATGCCAGAAGCATGCCAACTTTCACATTGCCCCACCAGAAAAGCTCATCAGCGTGACCTCGCCTTGGCCATTTGTGAAATGGGGACTCGACCTTCTCGGACCCTTCCCACAGGGATCGGGACAAGTAAAATTCCTCATAGTAGGAGTAGACTATTTCACAAAATGGATCGAGGCAGAACCCCTAGCCAACGCCACCGCCCAAAAAAGTCGAAAATTCCTATATAGGAACATTATTATGAGGTTTGGGGTACCATACTCCATCACCACAGA
>NC_029772.3:68918512-68925346 GCF_000817695.3 Arachis duranensis | reverse complement strand
ACTTGAACATAAAACACCAGTTCACCTCCGTCGAACATCCCCAAGCCAATGGACAAGCCGAAGCGGCCAACAAAGTCATATTGGCCGGATTAAAGCGGAGGCTACAAGAAGCAAAGGGAGCCTGGGCCGAGGAACTTCCACAGGTCCTATGGGCATATCGAGCAACCCCTCATTCCACTACAAACGAATCACCATTCCGACTAGCATACGGAGCGGAGGCAATGATTCCAATAGAAATCGAAGAAGGATCTTCCCGAGTAGTCCACTACAATGAACGAGCAAACTCCCAACTTCAGAGAGAAGAGCTCGACTTGTTACCCGAAATCCAAGAAAGAGCTCGGATCAAGGAAGAAGCCCTAAAGCGACGAATGGCTTCGAGATATAATAAAAAGGTAGTGCCGAGAAGTTTTGCAGAGAATGATCTCATCCTAATCAGAAATGACATTGGAACAACTCGACCCGGAGAAGGAAAGCTAGCAGCAAACTGGAAAGGACCTTACCGAGTCATTGAAGTACTAGGGAAGGGCTACTACAGACTGTCCGAGCTTGATGGACGAGAGCTTCCCCGATCATGGCACGCCTGCAACCTAAGAAGGTACTACAGTTAGAAAAGGTGAAGGATCTCACTAAATGGATGCGCTCTTTTTCCTGAAAAGGTTTTTTAATAAGGCACCATATCGAGACCTAGATCATACCCGACTTAAAGGGACAAGGAAATTCCCACATGTATATATTTGCATTTTTTCTTTTAATAAAGTTTATTTAGATATTCTACAAGATTCCAAGACGCATTAATCTGAAGTATTCATCGTCCGAATATAAAGCAACAGGTCGGCAGAAAGTGAAAAACAAATTCACTGCCCGACCACGATAAAGATAATCGTCCGATAAAGGTGAAAACACGATTCACCCAAAGGACGATCTAAAGATGCCAACCGTTTTCTACAAATCGGTAAAGATGAACACAGAATAATGTAAGAAGTTATCGAAAGCAATCCGAAAAAGAACCTGACGAGGTCTTACGGATAGCTAAAATAATAACTTAAAGACTGGCCGACGTGCGGAAGTCGGACCAAGTCAACCCAAGTTATAAGTAAACCCTGGAAAGAGGTCTGGCCAACCCTATTAAAGAGGATTACTTTAACTTAGAAGGGCCCGACATAATAAAAGTCTGCCCAAAACGAAAAGTTATACAAGTAGTCCCTGAAAGAGATCTGACAAAGATCCAAAAAAGAGGACTACGAAAAATAACTTAAAGGAGACCGACATAACCAAGTCGGACTCCTACCATTAAAAAAGTTATACAAGTAGTCCCTGAAAGAGATCTGACAAAGATCCAAGAAAGAGGACTACGAAAAATAACTTAAAGGAGTCCGACATAAACAAGTCGGACCCCTATCACTAAAAAAGTTATACAAATAGTCCCTGAAAGAGATCTGATAAAGATCCAAGAAAGAGGATTACGCTATAACTTAAAGGAGACCGACATAATGAAGTCGGACTCCTGCTATTGAAAAGATATACAAGTAACCCCTGAAAGAGATCTGATGAAGGTCCAGGAAAGAGGATTACAGAAATAAAGGGAATCAACACAAAGAAATCAGTTGGAGAAACATCAAAAATACCTACAAAAACGAGAAAAATCCACACAAAACACAGAGGATCCGAGCTACAAACGATAAGCACAAGGCAATCCAAAAAGATCAAATTGCAAGGACCAACACTCTCAGAAAACAAAAGAAAATATCAAAAACCTTGATATGATCTACAAAGTTTTAAAGCCTCGGAGGCCATCAAAAAGGATAACGAGCTACTTTTTCAAAAAGGTTGCCAGACAAAACAACCAGGAAACGTCAGCAAATAAATAAAAAAGTTTTAAAGAGCCCACAAGCCGGGCCAACTAACATGAGAATCCAGAAAAAGATCAGCAAACATCAGGAGCATCATCAGGACAAGGAGAAGGAGGACGAGTCTGAATAGGCACGGCATCCACAGTTCCATCCTCCCAGTTCAGAACTTGGCAATCCAAATCAGGTGCAACCGGAGGAACAGAAGTAGTCGACACTTTGGCAGAGGACACGGGAGGAGGATCAGCGTCATCATCACCCTCATCATCAGGGACAATCTTGCCATCTCTGACAACATTATCTAAACTGAAAAGGGTGAGATCAGCCTCGGGAGCAAAGACCCGAACTTGCTCCTTCAAGTTCTCGTAAGCAGCAGTCACGCTGCCGACAAGATGACCCTGGAGCTCAGAATAGTCCTCCCGAGCACTGTCCAACTCCTCCCTCAAACGCATCACCTCCCGATAAGTTGTAACATAACTATCTTTATGCATCAGAGCTGTGTCCTCGGCCAACCTTAAAGAAGCTGCCAATGAAAGGGAACTCGCCTTCTCATTCTCTAGATCCTTCTCTAACTTGGTCAACTTTAATTCAAGCTCCTCCTTCAGCCCCCTCATCCGGTCAAACTCTTGCTTTGCCTCCTCCATAAATGCCTTGGTGGCATGAAGAGGGAGACTTTGAGCAGTCCGGTGTATAGCGGCCGCCATAAACACCATTTGCACGTGATTCCGGGCCATAAATTCCAAATGATGGAGGATGGACACATCGTCCATCGAAAGGGTACCATAGGGCCCAATTTGTTGATCTATGAACTCGATGGCATTGAAGTCAGGGGCATTAAGGTCGAAGGGCTCAACCATCTTTTGTTTTTTACTTGGAGGGGCAGCAGATGGAACGGCAGAAGCAGGATGAGGATCCACCAAGCGGACCCGAGGTGTCGGAATCGCTTTCTTCACTATGGGGGAACTCGGCACTGATGGCTTGTCGCGCACTTGGGAAGACCCCTCCCCAGCCGCCTTGGCGGCAAAATTCCTGGCAGCAGTCGCCTTCTGCGCCCTCTTAAAAGCCTTCATGGATTCGTTATTTTTCATTGCCTCTGCAAAATAAAACAGAAGTCAAGCTACAAATCGAAACAAGTCGGAAATACAGCTACAAGTAAACATAAACAGATAGCAAAGAAAACACAAAGATACCCAGTTCAGTTTGAAGAAGAGAATGATTGGTTAGAAATTTCTTTGTATCAAGATGGGGAGGCTGACCCCAGCGCTCTTCCAAAACAGTCACAAAGGCCCGTTCAGCCTCATCCAACATGTCCCAAGAGTACCTGGAGACCCTCACATCCTTTTGCCATTCCAGGGGAAAGGCAGGCTCATCATTTTCGTCCAGAAAAAAGGGGCGAGCTCCTTCAACAGCTCGGACCTTGAAAAAGTAGTTTTTAAAATCACGGAATGACTCGTCAAACATGGAAAAGACCTTTTTTCCTTGGGTAGAGCGAAAGGAGACCCAAGCTGCTTTTTTTTACCACTGCGGGCTTAGTCAAAACAAACAGATAGAAAAAGAGAAATTGGGAAGCAGGGATACCAAAACCATTGCACAACAATTGAAAAATCTTTATAAAACCCCAGGAATTAGGGTGAAGTTGAGAGGGGGCAATATTACAAGACCATAACGGGTCGGTTTCAAATTGAGTAAAAGGAAGAGTAATACCCAGCGGACCAAAGAAAAAGCATAAACATAAAAGAAGGGGCGACCATCAACAACCCGAGTTGAAAAACAGACTCTCTCGTCAGAAGAAGGAGGGACAAGTTCATAGTTCTTCTCATCACCAGAATTGCTACAGATGCTATGAAACTGCCTAAGCTGAGCACAAAACTCAGAATCAGCCAGCAAGACACACAGGAGAACCATGGAGTCCACCCAATCGGCCATACCCACAGGAACCTGGGAAGGCATCTCTACAACGTTATTTCGGGAAGACATGAGGCCAACTAAATCCTACAAAAAGAAAAGAAGAGTGGATTACTTAAAAACATCTCGGACACGGGTCAAAACATCTCAAACGGACGGATTAACCAAAAAGGGAAAAACCCCAAGACTCAAGAGAAGAAGTCTTGGAGCATCCCTTGGAGGCAGTAAACAAATAAGGGTCGGGTCCTCAAAATCATTTCTACGATCTACATCTCGGCACTCATCAGAATAAAAGTCCAGAAAAGAAAGCAAAGGAAGCAAAAAACGCAGAAAATCCACCCTTCTACAGTTTTATCAGGAAAAGCATTGCTCCTACAGTTACCAACACTACTGCTACAGTCCATCAGAAACACCAAAAAGACCAAAGAAAAAACAGCAAAGGCACAAGCTTTTCAAAATCAAAGCAAAAATTATCATCCAAAGAAACAGCGGCAACATGCAAAAGAAAAAGATTCAAGAAAAACAAAAGATTCACACCGAAAAAGAGAAGAAGCCATAGCATGCAACAAGTCAAGCATGATAAAACAGAAAGATCCAAACTTTCTCCAAAGGGAAAGATCAAAGGGAAAAACTCCATCGCAAAATCAGAAATAAACGAGGAAACACGAAATGGGACTAACCTGGAGAATAGAAGAAAACCTCGAAGAAAACTGAAGAGCAGAAGCAACAAAGCCACCCCTCGAAGTGGAAGAATGCAAAGACAGAAGAAGAGATGAGGAATTAGCCCTCTTCCGAAAAACACAGTAGCAAAACAGACGTCACTACAAACTCTGGGCAAGAAACAGAAAGTGAGAAAGTAAAGGGAGGAGTTACAGAGAAGAAGTGAAAGAAGAGAAACCGTTTTTTGATTGAGATATTCAAAATAAAAGCCAGGAGAAAACGGGGCAATTAATACCAATTAATGAAGATACTAAACCCTTTCACGTTCCCAAAGCAAAGCACTGATATAAAAACACGCGCCTTTAAAAGAAAACGTTCTACATTCAAAAGATTTTACAAAAAGAAGAAATTGACAAAATGCTTGAGTTCGGCTTCATCATGAAAGGACCGAAGTCAAAACTTCGACCTCAACAGAAAGACCGAGCTCAAGCAAGGGCACTGTTCATACCCTGGGTCGAGCTATCCGACCCGGGATGTCCTACAGGCAAAGCGACCGACCTCTTCAGGTCAGGACAAACCGACCACTTCTCAAAGAGCTCGGCCAAATGACAGGAAAGCCCAATAAAGGGCCCAAAATAGAGGAACACGACCCAAATCCAGAGGCAATCCCAGCCCACAGAGATAAAGGTGGTTCCGTTGAAGATAAGCTGACCTCACCCAAAGATAAGATAAGATAACTAACTTATCTTATCTAGAAAGGTCACTTCTCACCATTATAAATACATTGGAGCACCCAAGTATAACTCATGCTCTGATTCTACTCAATACCTGCTTAATACCCTTGCTAACTTAAGCATCGGAGTCCCTTGCAGGTACCCCCCACCCTCCGGGGACGAAGGATCAGCACCACCGCCAAGTCCAACAAGTCGGACACACCAGCTCCGACCGCCGTACACCTGCCGGACACGTCGGCTCCGACCAACCCAGAAGATCTCATCCGAGATCGACCTACAGTTTCAGGTAACCCTCGGAACATTGGCGCCGTTGCCGGGGACCTGGAAGTCATCCCATTAACATGGCGTCAAACTCTAAGTTTGGTGTTGGGAGGTTCCAACATTTCTCTGAACATCTGTAAGGCTTCATGAGAGCCTACTGTCAAGCTACTGACATTAAAGAAGCGCTTGTTGGGAGGCAACCCAATGTTATATTTATCTATTTTCCTTTGTTATTTTATGTTTTCTATAGGTTGATGATCATGGGAAGTCACAAAATCAATTGAAAAAGCAAAAACAGAATGAAAAACAGAAAAAAAATAGCACACCCTGGAGGAAAACTTGCTGGCATTTAAACGCCAGTAAGGGCAGCAAATGGGCATTTAACGCCCAGTCTGGCACCATTCTGGGCATTTAACGCCAGAAAGGGGCACCAGACTGGCGTTAAACGCCAGGAAGGGGCAAGAAGCTGGCGTTAAATGCCAGAAATGGGCACCAGCCCGGCATTTAACGCCAGAATTGGCAGAAGAAGCATTTTTGCTCGCCACTTGGTGCAGGGATGAATTTTCGTTGACACCTCAGGATCTGTGGAACCCACAGGATCCCCACCTACCCCACCACTCTCTCTCTTCTTCACCCATTCACCAATCACCTCAACACCTCTTCCCCAAAAACCCCTCACCTATCAA
The DNA here is from genome assembly GCF_000817695.3 of Arachis duranensis. Classification (NCBI taxonomy): domain Eukaryota; kingdom Viridiplantae; phylum Streptophyta; class Magnoliopsida; order Fabales; family Fabaceae; genus Arachis; species Arachis duranensis. The sequence continues at coordinate 68,919,253 of NC_029772.3, read as the reverse complement.
ATCCCACTATTTTCATCACCACTCACATCCATCCTTCATAAAACCCCACCTACCTCACCATTCAAATTCAAACCACTTTCCCTCCCAAACCCACCCATACATGACTGAACCATACACCCCCTCTCCACTCCTATATAAACCCATCTTCACTCCTTCATTTTCAAACAACCTAAACACTACTTCTCCCCCTTGGCCGAACCTCAAAGCCACCTCCATCTCCTCTATCTCTTTTTCTTCTACTCTCTTCTTTCTTCTTTTGCTCGAGGACGAGCAAACCTTCTAAGTTTAGTGTGGTAAAAGCATTGCTTTTTGTTTTTCCATAACCATTTATGGCATCTAAGGCCAGAGAAACCTCTAGAAAGAGGAAAGGGAAGGCAAAAGCTTCCACCTCCGAGTCATGGGAGATGGAGAGATTCATCTCAGGGGTGCATCAAGACCACTTCTATGAAGTTGTGGCCATGAAGAAGGTGATCCCCGAGGTCCCTTTCAAACTCAAAAAGGGTCAACTTTGATCAAAGGTTGGACCAAGTCCTCATGGATATCTGTGTGGAAGGAGCTCAATGCAAACAGGAGATCCCACTCATAGACATGAGCATGAGGAAATTCCTCATCATGAAATCCCTGAGATGCCTCAAGGGAAGCACTTTCCTCCACAAAACTATTGGGAGCAAATCAACACCTCCCTAGGAGAATTGAGTCCAACATGGGACAACTAAGGGTGGAGCACCAAGAACATTCCAT
>NC_029772.3:68917697-68918397 GCF_000817695.3 Arachis duranensis | reverse complement strand
ACTCCATAAGATCTTTAAGAGGAAGAACAAGCCGCCATCACTAAGGTGGACCCGTTCTTTAATTTCCTTGTTCTTTATTTTCCTGGTTTTCGAATTTTTATGCTTATGTTTATTTATGTTTGTGTCTTATTACATGATCATTAGTGTCTTAGTGTCTATGCCTTAAAGTTATGAACGTTCTATGAATCCATCACCTTTCTTAAATGAAAAAATGTTCTTAATTGAAAAAGAGAAGAATTGCATGAATTTTGAATTTTATAACAAATTAATTATTTTGATGTGGTGGTAATACTTTTGACTTCTGAATGTATGCTTGAACAGTGCATATGTCTTTTGAATTTGTTGTTCATGAATGTCGGCTCTTGAAAGAATGATGAAAAAGGAGACATGTTACTGAGGATCTGAAAAATCATAAAAATGATTCTTGAAGCAAGAAAAAATAGTGAATACAAAAAAAATAATATAATAATAAAGTTGTGATCCAAGGCAAAAAGAGTGTGCTTAAGAACCCTGGACACCTCTAATTGGGGACTCTAACAAAGCTGAGTCACAATCTGAAAGGGTTCACCCAGTTATGTGTCTGTGGCATGTATATATCCGGTGGTAATACTGGAAGACAGAGTGCTTTGGGCCACGGCCAAGACTCATAAAGTAGCTATGTTCAAGAATCAACATACTTAACTAGGAGAATCAATAACAC
>NC_029772.3:68913471-68917622 GCF_000817695.3 Arachis duranensis | reverse complement strand
GAAACTTAAAGTGCAAGAAATGTAAATTGCAGAAACTTAGAGTGCAAGAAATGTAAATTGCTTGAATATAAAAGGGGTTTGAGGACTGGGATTGCAGACTCTAAACAAAGAGAAATTGAATTGCCACAATTAATAGAGCAGAAATTGAATTGAAATAAACTGAAATTCAAACAGAAAATGAAATTAAAGTGCAGCAGGGTTCACAGAAGAACCAAAAATAAAATGGGATCTCAGGTCTCAAGAGACTAGAAAGCAAAGTCTACATCTCAATTTGCCTTCCCAGATCCAAGTTCACAAAGCAATTGACAAGGAATTGAAGAAGAAGCAGTAAAGGGAATGTAAATGTGTTCAATTATGCAGAAAAGAAGTTAAAGAGTTCTTGAGTGGAGATTGAGACAGAATTTCCTCAATTCATAACGCCCAAGACTCAAAACAAGGAAATTAAAAATGACTCAAGCAAGAACGAGGAAGAAGAGAGATCAATTCTCCTCCCCAATTATCTGAAATCTCAGTGAAGACACCAAGAGAAGTTCCAAAGTGCAAAAATAAGATTCAAAGCTCAAAGAAGGTGCAAAATTCAAAAGCTAAGCAAAAGGTCCTAATTACATCAAACTAGCTCTTATTTATACACTTTCTATTCTTGGATTTTGGGATTTGGATGGGCTTTTGATTTGGTGAAGAAATGAATTAAATTGGAATTTTAATTGAATTTTCGGCCCAAAAATAATAGCTCCCAGGAGGCTGCCCTGCCCATGTGGAGGGCAGGGCAGGATTTGGTGCGTGTTGGTGCTTGCTTGGTGCGGCTTGGTGCGGCTTGGTGCGCAGAACGCTGCCCTGCCCTCGCGGAGGGCAGGACAGGAAAAATTGGTGCGCCAGAAATGTGCCACGGTGCGTGCTGATGCTGCCAGAATCATGCCATGATGCGCCAGAATGATGCCTTGGTGCACAGGATGCTGCCCTGCCCTCGCGGAGGGCAGGGCAGAAAAATATGGTGTTGCCAGGATCGTGCTGTGGTGCGCGCTGGTGCTGCCAGGATAGTGATTTGGTGCGCCAGAAATGTCCTTGGTGCGCCAGATTCATGCACCAACAAAATGCTGCCCTGTCCTCGCGGAGGGCATGGCAGTGTTTCCAAAATGAAGTCCCGCGTTCGAATCCGGGCAGAAACACACGCTCATTCATTTTCCTTGGTTTCTTGGCACGGTAATGGGACTTAGTTCCTTGCTTCCTCATGGTCCCGTGTTCAACTCTTGTGGCAAGCATCATAGGCATTTTTCCTTTGATTTTCTTCCTTGGTGAGCCCGATACTGCCCTTGTGGAGGGCAGGGCAACATTTTCTTCTTCTTGATTCCAAGGCACAAATTTGTGCTCTGCCCTTGTAGTGGGCAGGGCAGAGTTGCCTTCTTTGCCTTGTTCCCTTATGTTGCCCTCCTAGAGGGCAGTGTGCCCTTGTGGAGGGCAATGCTTGCCTCCCCTCTTTACATGCGGCACACTTCTCCTTCCTTTGACCACGTTTTCTTCTCCTTCGGTCACGCTTTCTTAGGCCACGCTTTTCTCTTTTATTCTTTTCTTCACATACAATAAACCAAAACAACCACTCCAAGTATCACTAAATTCATAAGGCTTATAAATCAATTAAAATTCAATTAAAATTAGCTTAAACCTCATGAATTAACATTAATTTCATGGTGGTTGCTTGATTTAAAGAAGTTGTGCATTTTCACTCCAAATCACTTACTTAAGAAGCAAGAAAGTGCATAAAGACTAACAAAACAAATGAAATTAGCTTGAAAAATGGCTATATGATGACTTGTCATCACAACACCAAACTTAAATCTTGCTTGTCCCCAAGCAAGCATCAAAACTAAGAGTAAATGATATGAATAAGAAAAGAACACATATCCTTATTGGGCATATAGCAGAACTTGATTTATGGAGTCTTTATGCAGACAATGACAACTCAATTATTGTTGCTGTTACATAATGTACATCTTTCCTCAAAGGCTTGCTAAACTTGCTGTTATAAGACTCACTTTTGAATTACTCCCTTGCTAACTTTTCTTTTCTTATAATGCTTAACATGCTTATTATTCTTTTGGAGGTTTGGTGTCTAATGTTGCAGTAGTAGCCTTTGGCTTTATTTTTTTTTATTTTTCCATACAGCGTTGGTTCATTGCCAACGTTTACTCCAACTTTGCCAACAACGTTAGCTCTCCTACTCTGCTTTTCTCTGCTTCTCTGCTTCTACTTAGTCTATCATCAAACAAATAAGTGTATCAAAGTAATATACAAGATGATCTTTATTATACTAAGTGTGCTAAAAATTCTCAAAATCATACTTTCACTTAGTGTGATCTATTTTATCATTTTTACCCTGTATATTAACAAAAATCCACCTATGCTTGAGAATTTGTTTCATGCAGAGATTTTTCATGCTTTTGTTCCTTTATAAACAGAATTTGTATGAAAACTAAACTAAAATCTATTGAAAAAGCATAGAAAAACAGGCCATGATGCCTTGGCATTACAACACCAAATTTAAATCTTGCTTGTCCCCAAGCAAGCATCAAAAATAAGAGTAAATGACATGAATAGGAAAAGAACACATATCCTTATTAGGCATATAGTAGAACTTGATTTATGGAGTCTTTATGCAGACAATGATAACTCAATTATTATTGCTGTTACATAGTATACATCTTTCCTCAAAGGCTTGCTAACCTTGCTGTTATAAGACTCACTTTTTTTTATTTCCTCCCTTGCTTTTCTTATAATGCTTAACAAGCTTATTATTCTTTTAGAGGTTTGGTGTCAAATGTTGCAGTAGTAGCCTTTGGCTTTATTTTCTTTTCTTTTGCTCAACATCTTTCCACCACAGACACATGGCTCACTAATTCTTCCTAGGATCATTGATGCCCAGCATCTCTTTGGATAACTAAATGTTCTGTATCTAAGTTGCTCTTTATTGTGGATTTTCAATTGGCCATCCCAAATCAGTTGATCTAAGTGACCGGGTTTTAAAATACCCCTTAGAATTTACTCATCCAAGCATATCTTAGTACAAGAACACCACAGGCATATGTCCTAGGGTCCAAGCTATTGGTGTCCAACCTTTATTCTTTGTTTTTCTTGCCATTTTGGCTTTTTCTTCTTCCTTTTCTTTCTGTTTTCGTTACCAAGGGCTTTTTCATTATTGATAAGAGCCTTTGTAACAGCAAGCTAACTCACATTTGAATGAGAATGTTATTATGCAACAATTATTTCACGAGTTATGCATTTAATCAAACACATATACCACCACTAACTTCCATTCTTACTTATGCAACATTGGATATTTCACTTTTCAATTCAAACAAGTCTCTTTTATTTAAGCATGTGGGAAACAAAACAGAATTCCAAGCTAAGTGATGGATAACAAGCATTATGCAGATTTAGCATTTTTCTAGCTATTTATTAACTAACTAAAATGAAAAACAAAGAACAAAAATTGCATGAAGTAAAAGGAATAAATGATGGAGGCACATCATGTTTCAGACATGCATCTCCTTATTAGAGACATGAAAGAGGAAATATGAAAGAACTTTGCCACCTTCTAATGGTCGTGGCTGCTGCTTGATTCTCCCTTCTTCTTCTTTCTCTTCCCTGTCTTGGAATAATCTCGGATATCTTCACCAGGACATCTTCTACCCCAAACAGAATCTAAGAGTCCTGAGAGCCCAACATCTTCCAATCTTTTAAAGGTTGCCTCAGTATATTGATGAGATCTTGCCTGTTGCTTGGCTAAAAATTTAGGGCATTGCTCAAATGGCTTGATCTCAGAATTGAGTGTTGGCAAATTGTGGGTCAAGTACTCCAACCTTGCTTGCATGTTTTCATCATTCTCCATTCTTTGTGCATATCTAACTTCTCCCATGGTGTGATGAACATTCTTCCATTGATACAGGTTGTGACTGTATTCCCCTGCTTTAGCTTGACTAAAATACAGCTTATCATATGATTCTTTGAATTCTTTGTATTGCTCTTTTTGTCCTTCAAGAATCTGTGCTTGAAATTCTTGCTGCTGAGTCATCATTTGTTGTTGCCATCTCTCTTGCTTCTCCTCCATTTGACGCTGCCAAGCTTCCCGTTCCTCTTTATCTTTCAAATATTGCTCC
>NC_029772.3:68911668-68913017 GCF_000817695.3 Arachis duranensis | reverse complement strand
AGTAAGATTTATCCTTCTCAAGTGACTTGGAATTCCCTTTGAATCTCGTTCCCAATTTGTATTTTCCACACATAACCCTTGCAAGATCTCATCCGGATTGTTTTCTATTTGCAACCTGGTCTCATAACTAGGCTCTGCATAAGTTATGGTTCTCAACTTTAGAGCCCTAGTGATGGCTGCTGGACTGAAGCTCACTTCAACTCCTCTGACATAACTTATGTAAGGAGCACTATCTTTATTTTCTTTTACAGCATTTGCATAGAACTCCCTGATCATGACTGCACTGATGTCAACAAGAGGAGCACATAAGAGTTCCCACCTTCTTTCTTTAGTGATTTGCCTCATGATGGGATATTCTCCTTCCTTCAAATCAAGACCTTTCTCATAGATGACATTCTTTGTCTTGATGAACCTATGATATCTCCCTTCATGGAATTGTGATCTAAATTTGGTTGCATCAAATGATGGAGGTTCGGCTATCATAGTTTCCTTTCCCGGCCTCCTTTTTGAACTTGAAGATGCCATTGGTTTTGAGGTGAAAAGAAAGGAAAAGTGAGAAAAGAAGAAGTATGTGTTGTGTTGGGAAGAGTTTTGATTCGGTTCTGTTGTGAGACAAGGGACTTATGTTGGTTTTAAGAGTAAGGAGGATTATGATTTTCATATGAAGGTAGCTTGAATGAGTGTGTAAACCGTTTAGTGCTACGGCTATTAATAGGCAGATTCTTCAAACTTTCCAACAAAACCACAATGAATGAGGAAAGAGCTCGTTGGTGCTCATGAAGGGTTGAGATTGAGTTGTTCATCAAAGGAGTACATGGAATGGACGGTCTGCATGCATTGTTGAGGGCTTGACGAGGATCCTCCTCCCATTGGCTGCATGTATTTAAGCGTTCAATGGTGCATGCATGCATACAAATTCTGCTTCCCCATGAGCGCATTCTTCTAGGCACATGTGACCATCCTCACATAGCTTCTCCTAGCCGTGACCCCTCCTTGCTTTTGTCTCAATCCTTTTCTCCTGCAAGAATCAAGACAGCTAGCCTTAAATCATTAACATAATCGTTGGCAATTGATTTATAATAAAAGATTTGTTTTGTTTTGTTTATTATTTATTTGAATTTTTTTTGTGATCAATTGTGTCCCTAAATAAAAAATGCTAAAAGTTGGTGAACACCAAACTTATCTTTTATTGAGGGGACGGCTTAACAGTGCAAACCGTTCTTCACAATTGATGCAAGAAAAAAATTTTTGATGTATGATCACTTTTCTGTATGGTTTTGAGTCCATGATTGAGAAATGATCTTCTGAACATTGTTACACATGCAGACACCAAACTTAGTGTTTGGTCA
>NC_029772.3:68909528-68911144 GCF_000817695.3 Arachis duranensis | reverse complement strand
CCTTTAGGATATACCACTGATTGGTCCACCAACTCCAAGGACATCTGTATTGGTTTCACCTCCTCTATGCCAAGCCTTTTCACTAAAAAAGATGGGATTAGATTTATGCTTGCTCCTAAATCACACATACCCTTGTTGATGAATAGATTTCCAATAGTGCATGGTAGGAAGAAACCTCCAGGATCTTCAAGCTTAGGAGGGAGTCCCTTTTTAATGAGTGCACTGCATTCTTCACTCAGCATTACAGTTTCCTTTTCATTCCAACTTCTTTTCTTGTTGATGAGCTCTTTCAAGAACTTGGCATACAGAGGCATTTGCTCCAATGCCTCAGCTAAAGGTATGTTGATTTCTAGCTTCTTGAAAGTCTCAAGAAATTTGTGGAAATGCTGATCCTTCGTCTCTTTGTGGAATCTCTGTGGATACGGTAGTGGTGGTGTTGAGCTCTTCTGTTGTTTTGGATTTGGTTCTTCCATGATCTGCTTTCTTTTCTTTAGATTCTGTGGTTCGTTGTTTTCCTCTGTGAGTTTTTCTGGGACATTCTTGCTTACTATGTCCTTGTTGATGGCTTCATCATTCTTTGTTGGCTCAGTATCATTATTCTTGGTTGCTCCTTGGTTACCATCCAATAACACTTTTCCACTTCTTAGTTGAACGACCTTGCATTCTTCCTTTGGGTTGGGAATGGTGTCACTAGGTAGTGAACTTGATGGCTTCTCAACGGAAATCTGCTTGGAAATTTGCCCAATTTGCCTTTCTAAGTTCTTCATGGAAGCTTCTTGGTTCTTTGTTGTCAATTCTTGGTTCTTCATCATTTTCTCCATGAGCAGCTCTAGATTGGTGATCCTCTGGGATTCATGTGAAATTGGTTGATTTTGGGTTATTGATGGATCATGATAAGTGTTTTGATTTGTTGGGTGGTTGTTGGGTGAAAAATGGTTAGAGTTGGGGTAGTTATTTTGTGGTTTTCTGTATGTATTTTGGTTAGTGTTTGGCTGGGGGTTGTGGTTTGTGCTTTTCCAATTATTCTAACTTGTGTTTCTTTGCCATGGTTGTTGGTTTTGATTATGGTTGTCTCCCCATCTGAGGTTGGGATGGTTCTTCCAAGATGGATTATAAGTATCACCATAGACTTCATTAGTTCCAGGATTTTGGTTGTGCATGTATTGGACTTGCTCTTGCTGTTGCTCCTCTTGAGTTTCTTCACTTTGCACCCAAGTAGTTGGTGGTTGGCTTGTGGCACTCACTGATGCAACTTGCAAGCCATCAATCCTTTTGGCCATTTGCTCAAACTGTTGTTGAATCTGCTGCTGCATTATCTTGTTTTGAGCTAGAATTGAGTCCACTTCTTCCAACTCCATTACTCCTCTTCTTTGTGATGGTTGGCGTTGTCTTTGATGAGCAAAGAAATATTGGTTATTGGCCACCATGTCAATGAGGTTTTGAGCTTCCTCTGTAGTTTTCATGAGTTGCAAAGAGCCTCCAGCTGAATGATCAAGTGCTTCTTGAGCTTTAAGAGTGAGCCCCTCATAGAAGTTCTGCAACTTGTCCCACTATATGAACATCTCTGGTGGACATTTCCTCAATAATGCCTTATATCTTTCCCATGCTTTATATAA
>NC_029772.3:68906442-68908400 GCF_000817695.3 Arachis duranensis | reverse complement strand
GGGAAATTGCAGTAAATTAAAGAACAGGAAAGTAAACTTGCTGAATCTTAAAGAACAAGAAAGTAAATGACTGAAACTTAAAGTGCAAGAAATGTAAATTGCAGAAACTTAGAGTGCAAGAAATGTAAATTGCTTGAATATAAAAGGGGTTTGAGGACTGGGATTGCAGACTCTAAACAAAGAGAAATTGAATTGCCACAATTAAAATGGGATCTCAGGTCTCAAGAGACTAGAAAGCAAAGTCTAGATCTCAATTTGCCTTCCCAGATCCAAGTTCACAAAGCAATTGACAAGGAATTGAAGAAGAAGCAGTAAAGGGAATGTAAATGTGTTCAATTATGCAGAAAAGAAGTTAAAGAGTTCTTGAGTGGAGATTGAGACAGAATTTTCTCAATTCATAACACCCAAGATCTCAAAACAAGGAAATTAAAAATGACTCAAGCAAGAACGAGGAAGAAGAGAGATCAATTCTCCTCCCCAATTCTCTGAAATCTCAGTGAAGACACTAAGAGAAGTTCCAAAGTGCAAAAATAAGATTCAAAGCTCAAAGAAGGTGCAAAATTCAAAAGCTAAGCAAAAGGTCCTAATTACATCAAACTAGCTCCTATTTATACACTTTCTATTCTTGGATTTTGGGATTTGGATGGGCTTTTGATTTGGTGAAGAAATGAATTAAATTGGAATTTTAATTGAATTTTCGGCCCAAAAATAATAGCTCCCAGGAGGCTGCCCTGCCCTTGTGGAGGGCAGGGTAGGATTTGGTGCGTGTTGGTGCTTGCTTGGTGCGGCTTGGTGCGGCTTGGTGCGCAGAACGCTGCCCTGCCCTCGCGGAGGGCAGGGCAGGAAAAATTGGTGCGCCAGAAATATGCCACGGTGCGTGCTGATGCTGCCAGAATAATGCCATGATGCGCCAGAATGATGCCTTGGTGCACAGGATGCTGCCCTGCCCTCGCGGAGGGCAGGGCAGAAAAATATGGTGCTGCCAGGATCGTGCTGTGGTGCGCGCTGGTGCTGCCAGGATAGTGATTTGGTGCGCCAGAAATGTCCTTGGTGCGCCAGATTCATGCACCAACAAAATGCTGCCCTGCCCTCGCGGAGGGCATGGCAGTGTTTCCAAAATGAAGTCCTGCGTTCGAATCCGGGCAGAAACACACGCTCATTCATTTTCCTTGGTTTCTTGGCACGGTAATGGAACTTAGTTCCTTGCTTCCTCATGGTCCCGTGTTCAACTCTTGTGGCAAGCATCATAGGCATTTTTCCTTTGATTTTCTTCCTTGGTGAGCCCGATACTGCCCTTGTGGAGGGCAGGGCAACATTTTCTTCTTCTTGATTCCAAGGCACAAATTTGTGCTCTGCCCTTGTAGTGGGCAGGGCAGAGTTGCCTTCTTTGCCTTGTTCCCTTATGTTGCCCTCCTAGAGGGCAGTGTGCCCTTGTGGAGGGCAATGCTTGCCTCCCCCATTGCATGCGGCCCACTTTTACTTCCTTTGACCACGCTTCCTTCTCCTTGGGTCACGCTTTCTTTAGGCCACGCTTTTCTCTTTTATTCTTTTCTTCACCTAAAATAAACCAAAACAACCACTCCAAGTATCACTAAATTCATAAGGCTTATAAATCAATTAAAATTCAATTAAAATTAGCTTAAACCTCATGAATTAACATTAAAATCATGGTGGTTGCTTGATTTAAAGAAGTTATGCATTTTCACTCCAAATCACTTACTTAAGAAGCAAGAAAGTGCATAAAGACTAACAAAACAAATGAAATTAGCTTGAAAAATGGGTATATGATGACTTGTCATCAACTGACAATGGTGATTCCCTACATACAGCTTGCCATGGAAGGAGCTTTGCATTTATGAAAGTGAGTAAGCATTATATTGCAGGGATTCAGAGGACAAAGCATCTCCAAAAACCCCAACATATTCTCCATTACTGCACAACAAGTAACTATTTCACAC
>NC_029772.3:68904718-68905838 GCF_000817695.3 Arachis duranensis | reverse complement strand
GCTTATTCTTGTTCTAAGATATTCATTTACACCCAAGAACATGATGAATGTGATGATTATGTGACACTCATCATCATTCTCACCTATGAATGTGTGCCTGACAACCACCTCCGTTCTACCTTAGATTGAGTGGATATCTCTTGGATTTCTTAACTGGAATCTTCGTGGTATAAGCTAGAATTGATGGCGGCATTCAAGAGAATCCGGAAGGTCTAAACCTTGTCTGTGGTATTCTGAGTAGGATTCGAGGATTGAATGACTGTGACGAGCTTCAAACTCGCGATTGTGGGGCATTAGTGACAGACGCAAAAGAATCACTGGATTCTATTCCGACATGATCGAGAACTGACAGCTGAATAGTCGTGCTGTGACAGAGTGTAGCTGAATAGCCGTGTTGTGACAGAGCGCGTTGAACATTTTCATTGAGAGGACGGGACTGTAGCCATTGATAACGGTGATGCCCACCATACAGCTTGCCATGGAAAGGAGTAAGAAGGATTGGATGAAGACAGTAGGAAAGCAGAGAGACGGAAGGGACAAAGCATCTCCATACGCTTATCTGAAATTCTCACCAATGAATTACATAAGTATCTCTACCTTTATTTTATGCTTTATTCATAAATCATCTATAACCATTTGAATATGCCTGACTGAGATTTACAAGATGACCATAGCTTGCTTCATACCAACAATCTCTGTGGGATCGACCCTTACTCGCGTAAGGTTTATTACTTGGACGACCCAGTGAACTTGCTGGTTAGTTGTGCGAAGTTGTGATAAAGAGTTGAGATTGCAATTGAGCGTACCATGTTGATGGCGCCATTGATGATCACAATTTCGTGCACTAAAGCACTCTATGAGGCCTGGGAGAGATTCAAAGATCTGACAAGAAGATGCCCACCGAAAATGTTCAATGAGTGGGTACAATGATGATTGGATTTTTGACGGTTTAGAATTTCTCAAATAAAATCTTGTCGAAGTATGGTTTCTAAACCAAGCAATAATCCTTTCATACAAAATGTTGTTTGTCACTAAAACAAACCCCTAAATTTATAAACCGAAGTATTCAAACCTCGGGTCATTCTCCCTAGGAATTGTAATGAAGTGTTTTGTTATTGGG
>NC_029772.3:68903643-68904560 GCF_000817695.3 Arachis duranensis | reverse complement strand
TTATCCTTCTCAATTGTGATGAGAATTGTTCATTGCTACCACTTAGTTAACCCTTACTAAATAAAGGAAAGTCAAGTGGATGAATTGACTTGAACCACAAGTCCTAGCCAACTCCCAAGGAAAGACTAGCTTTAGTGCACTCCAAACCAATTAGCAATCTCTCCAATTATCAATCAACAAAGGAATTAGATAACTCAAGAGTCATTAATTACTCTACCTAGGCCAAGAGGAACAAAATCTATACTATATCTAGAAGAGGCATTTCAACAAACACATAAAAGGCAATAAAAGTAAACAACATAAATTGCAAGAATTAAAGGGAGATCTAACTACAAAGGCAAGAGATCAACAATAGAAAAGTAAAGAAAACACATTTATTATGAATTACCTCTTATTGAATTGGAAGAATGTAGAAGGAACAATACTAGATCTACAACAAAATATAAGAACAATCATAAAGGAAATTACAACAAAAGAATAGAAGAAGATGAATCTAATAACAAGGAATTGAGAAGTAGAAGTAGAAGAAAGCAAAGATTAAAACCTAGATCTAAGAACTAAACCTAATCCTAATCCTAATCCTAGAGAGAAGTGAGAGCTTCTCTCTCTAGAAACTACTTCTAAACTAATCCTAATGTGTGTAAATGAACTAATCTCCCTTTGCTCTTCAATCTTTGGCTTTAAATAGCATCTTTGGCGCCAAAGTTGGTTGGGATTGGGCCCCACAACCCTTGAGAATTCGTTGGTCACATTTTCATTAAAAAATCATAAACCAGCACCGACGCGTACGCGCACATCACGCGTACGCGTCCATGGGGTGATTCGCAGGTGCACGCAAGCGCCAGGTGCGCGCGCGCGTCCATGGGCGAGTTCAACTTCTTTGACTTTTCATGATTTCTCCACTTTGCATGCTTTCC
>NC_029772.3:68900554-68903579 GCF_000817695.3 Arachis duranensis | reverse complement strand
TAAATCAAGCACAAGATAAACCCTACAAATGGGGTTTATTAACCTCCCCACACTTAAACCAAGCATGTCCTCATGCTTAAACCAAGAATGAAGCAAAGGGTATGGCATTTATTCAATGGAACTAACTAAATGCAATCTACCTATATGCAACTATCTAAATGAATGCAATTGCTTGGTCAAAATAAATCAATTCCCAAGAGGCATATATGCACAAGGGCTAAGGACTAGCAAGTCTAATCCACAATTGAATTGAGTTATTAAACATTTTTTTACAAACTTGCATGAAAAGAGATGATCATAGGTGGAAACATGTAATTGAGCATCAAACCCTCACCGGATGTATTTGCACTCTATTCGCTCAAGTGTTTAGGGTTGATTCTCTCAATTCTCCCCTAATCATGCTTTCTAAGGTTTGTTTTTCTTCTAACAATCGACATATATTTCATGCATGCATACATCTATCATGAGGTCTTTTCCTTAGGTTGTAATGGGGTTAGGGTCAAGGTGGGATGCATATTTGCTTAAGTGAGCTTGAGATTTGAATCTTTGATAAGCTTAAACTTCCCACCTAACCTATGACATCCTATACAATTTCAAAGCTAGCCTAACTATCCATTTTTCACCTTTTCACATACTCATGCATTTTCTTTTTCATTTCACAACACTTATGCATTGATCTTATTGAGCTTCACTTTGCTTTGGGGCCTTTTGTCCCCTTTTTATTTCTTTCTTTTTCTATATTTTTTTCTTTTCCATATTATTTTTTTTCTTTTCTTTTTCTTTTGTTCGTCTCAATTTTTTCTTCTTTCTATATACAAGAACCTCAATGCATAAGGCCTATACATTTGATCAATACATGAGCATGTACTCAATTTCTAATATTTTCAATAAAAATACAAAACTACCCTTTTATTCACCCAATGTCCCAAGATTCCCACACTTGAATGATACTCACACACACTAGCCTAAGCTAATCAAAGATCCAAATAAGGACATTTATTGTTTTTCGCTTTAAGGATTGTAATGTGCTAAAATTAAGAACAAGTGGGTTAATCGTAGGCTCAAATTTGGCTAACAAAGGAAGATAAAAGGTAAGGCCATTTGGGTAAGTGAGCTAATGAAATGATGGCCTCAATCATATAAATGCACGAATACACAAAATAATGGACATAAAGGATCAAACAAATCAAAGATTACAATTATAGAAAGAGAATAATGCACACAAGAAGGAAAATAAGTGGTTATAAGATGTAACCACACCATTAGGCTCAAATCTCACTTGCTTGTGTTCTTAGCTCAAAAAGAACATGATCCACAAGATATATAATTCAAGCAAGTTTTATGAAAAGTTTTTACTCAAATCAATTGGTGCCCTATAGATAGAAATCTTGAAAATTTTCATTATTTTGACTGAGCTTATTGTGTATATATATGCAAAAATAAGAAAATGAAAGTAAAAATCCTAAAAACCTAAAATGAAATGCAAAAGTGTTGGAATTAGAAATTCGTCACTCAAAATCGCCGAACGGTCGGACGACCTCCCCACACTTAAAAGTTTGCACTGTCCTCGGTGCACTCAAAGATGAGCAAGGGGGTACGGCGACTCTCCGGATTGCTACGTGTTCTTAGTCTTGCTTCCGTTATTGCTTGTGGTGCATCCATCATGAAAGACAAAAATATAACATCATAAGATGAGACAATACAAAATCAAGGAAGCATACAATGTTGGAATGAGATAAATCACTAGAATTGAGTGAGTGAATTAATGTGACATGAATGACAAATAAGTGTGTGAATTCTAAATTGTGCGGTTTAGAACACACATTAGCCTAAAAGTTATGTCACAAAAGAAGCATGTACATCACTTATCCTAGTGTGCTTGAGATGCTTTAAGTGAACTTGTAAGGTAAAACAAGCATTAGAGAAGCATGGAAGCATTCAAGTCAAACATATATGGATGCATATGATCATGAAATACAATGCATTAAGGTAAATGCACAATATCATCCATCAAGAATTTGCCTAATCATAGAATAAGGCTCAAATCACATGGTGGCTAGCTACAACATGCAATTCAAAAGAGTTACAAGCTCAAAGGCAATTCTCATCACTTGGTATTTTTCAAAAGGTAAGCATGAAAAACTCAAAACCAAGTAGCAAAATATAACCTCAATCATAGAATCCAACAAAGATTATCTAAAAACATTCATGCTAAAATAGCATTTAGGCAATAAGGGGGCAGCAATGTATAGTAAACAAAGTCAATAATCCAACACTAATAATAAAAAAAAAGAAGAAAATGAAATGAAAACTAACTAAAACTAACTAATCGACTAACCAACTAACTTATTAACTAACTAAAATAAATGGTTATCCATAGTGTTTGGAAGTGTTGGATGAGGGGTAGAAGAAGGGAAAAAGAAAGGAGAAGGAAAGAAATGGAAAGAGGAGAAGAAGAAAAACGGATGGAAGAAAGGACATCCACGCGTACGCACGCATGGCGCGCGCGCGTCGATGGCTTATTTCGAGAGTGGCGCGTATGCGTCATGTGCACGTGCACGCAAGTGGTGTTTGTGCCAGAGGCCCAATTTCCGCACAGTGCAGGCCTAACTCTCGGGTCAAGGTATGGAAGGTGGAACTTCTCAATCCACGCGTACGCGTGCATGGCGCGCTCGCGTGGATGGTCCAAAACGCTTGATGCACGCGTACGCACACAGTGCGCGTACACGTGGATGGTGCTCTGTTTTTCAAAAAATTTTTGCTATGTTTTTGCACCAATCCAAGCATTCCAAACCTCCAAACAGCTACCAAAACACCCTAGAACCTTATTCAACATACTATATTACTAACTAAACTCAATAAAACAATAAAAACAAGAAATTAAACTAATTCTACCAATATTTACAAAAGATGAAAATGAGAATCTACCTACAATGGGAACTCAATTCACTTATTAACAAAACTAAAAGAGTATGGAAAGAGTTTACCATGGTGGGGTGTCTCCCACCTAGCACTTTTATTTATT
>NC_029772.3:68885196-68900416 GCF_000817695.3 Arachis duranensis | reverse complement strand
AGATTTCTTATGGATTGAGCCAAGTGTTGATGGAGTTCTTCACAAGCTTGGGGCTCCCAAAGTTGATCCTCTTCTTGTAATTCGGGATCCCACACTTTGTTTTCACACCCGTCTTGAGGTTGATCATCATTATTAGTCCATTCGGGTGGTAAGCAAGATGAATTCTCTATGAAGTGCCCAACAATCCTCCTAGACCCATCTATTTGAGCACTACTCCAACCTTTGTATTCAACTCTTGAAGTATCAACCAAAATGAGCCTTGATTTGCAACGCCACCTACGAAATATCTTTCGTAGTTGGAGTTATCATAGAAGGAGACATCCTCATTGAAGAGGATAAGCCCATCACCAAGAAGAGAATGGAGCAAGCAAGAGAGACCCTCCACGGATCTCAAGAGATGCATGAGGAAGCTCATCATCAAGAAATCCCTGAGATGCCTCAAGGGATGCACTTTCCTCCCAACAACTATTGGGAACAACTCAACACTTCCCTAGAAGATTTAAGGGTTTTCTTCAACTCTATGTTCCCATGGAAGCTCCGCATCTCCTAAGTCTTCTACCATTTCTTCCTTGTCTTCAACAATTAAAGCTTCCTCCAATTGTTCCATTACAAAGCAACTTCCCTCATTTCCCACCGGAGTTTCCAATCTCTCCTTCATGCTATGTTCTTCATTCTATTCTCCACATGTAGCCATGGGAGTTCCTTGAGTGTTCAAGCATTGGGAGGCTAATTGATTTGTTACCGCATCCAAGGCGGCCATGAAATTTTGCACATCCCTTTTTATCTCTTCTTGCCCTTGAACAAGAACACCAAGGGTCTCATCCATTAGAGATTAGGGTGGGTGGAAGGGTTCATCAAATTGGGGAAAGGGTTCATAATAGGAAGGTGGTTCTTCTTGGTAGAGTTGTGGTGGTTCAATGTTTTCCATTCTTTCCACTTGTTGCACAACACACTCCATGGTTGCTTGAAATTGATCCAATGCTTCCTTGAGACGATCCCTTGACTCTTGTTCCGCTTGGATATCATGGTAGGGATCATATGACTCTTGGATCGATGGAAATGAATATTCTTCCATGTGAGGTTGTGGTGGAAGGCAAAATTCATCTTGTGGTTGAAAATTGTCATTTATTGGAGGTGGCTCTTGAAAATATTGATGTTGGAGTGGTGGTGGCTCTATATGTGGTTCATATGGTTCATATGGTTGTTGGTAGGGTGGATATGGATTAGGGTCATATGAAGGTGGTTGGTAAGAAAGGGCTTGTGAGTATGGTTGAGAGTTATGTTGAGGATATGGTTCATAGGCATATGGTTTGGGTGGGGAAATCAATAAAACCACAACCAAGACCACAACAAGCCTTATCTATCAAATCAGGATCCCAACCACAACCCCAACCATCAATCAGGGAACCATAGACCCTACCATAACTCACAAAGCACATCATACCATAATAACCAACCCATACACAACAACCTTAATCAAGATGCACCATCCTCAACTATGCAACCATGCGACAAGCACAAACTGTCATCCCAGATTTTAGGGGCAGTCTCCACCCTCATGAACAGACAAGCACAAACTGACAGAAGGATAGATGCTAATCAAGAGGAATACAGGTCAAATCTGAAAAATCAAGGTGCAGCAATCTCAAAGCTGGAAGCACAAGTGGGGATTTTGTCCAAGCAAATCCCACTTTCCACACACACATTTCTCAGCGATACCATGGCTAACCCAAGAGGGGAATGCAAAGCCATAACTCTAAGAAGTGGAAAGGTTGTAGAGGAAGGAGCCCCAAGCAAAGATAAACATGAAGATGTTGCATCAAAACATAGGAACGAGGATGAAGGAGAGATTCTAGTTTCACCTCCACCAAAATCATTTTTGAAGCCCTATGTGCCAAAGGCACCATACCTACAAAGACTGAGAAAAGATGAGAAGGATGACCAGTTCTCTAAGTTCCTAGAGATCTTCAAGAGGCTTCAAATCAACACACCATTTGCTGAGGCATTAGAACAAATGCCACTCTATGCCAAGTTCTTAAAGGAGCTTATAACCAAAAAGAGGAACTGGGAGGCAAAAGAAACCATAGTACTGACTGAGGAGTGCAGCGCCATCATACAAAAAAAGTTTCCTCAAAAGCTGAAAGACCCAGGGAGTTTTCAAATCCCCTGCATCATAGGGGACGTCACTATTGAGAAAGCTTTGTGTGATTTGGGAGCTAGCATAAATCTTATGTCCCTAACCATGATGAGAAGGATGAAGATTGAGGAAGTCAAGCCAACAAGAATGGCATTCCAATTGGCTGACAGAACATTTAAGTTTCCACATGGGGTGGTGGAAGACTTGCTAGTGAAAGTAGGAAAATTCATTTTCCCTGCTGATTTTTGTGGTGCTGGACATGGAAGAAGAGGCCAACACGTCAATCATCCTAGGAAGATCATTCCTAGCTACTGTTGGAGCCATCATTAACGTGCAGAAAGGGGAACTAGTCTTGAGATTGCACGAAGAGAAAATGGTCTTCAATGTCTTTAAAGCAATGAGTTACCCCAAGGAATCTATAGGAGAATGCATGTTGGTAGACACTATAGAATAGATAGTTCAAGAAGTCATGGGAGAAGAACAATGTGGAGAAAGCATTGAGTTGGAGCAAGCACTAGATGGAAAACTACCACAAGCAACCATGAGGAACTCAATCATGCCAACTACCACAAACAACAAAGATGTAGAGTCACGAAAACTAGAGCTGAAAGCCTTACCACCCAGCTTGAAGTATGCATATCTGGGTGCTAACAACACTCACCCAGTAATCATAAATTCAAGTCTGAGTAAGGAACAAGAAGAGGAACTTATCCAAGTGCTGAGACAACACAAGGATGCCATAGGCTGGACACTTGCAGATTTAAAGGGGATCAGTCCTTCAATGTGCATGCATAAAATCTTACTTGAAGAGGATGCCAACCCCTCAAGACAGCAACAAAGGAGGTTAAACCCAAGTATGAAATTGTGGCAAGCAGGGGTGATCTACCCCATCTCAGACAGCCCTTGGGTAAGCCCGGTGCAAGTAGTCCCTAAGAAGGGAGAGATCACTGTTGTGGCAAATAAGAATAATGAATTGATACCCACAAGGACGGTGACCGGATGGTGTATGTGCAATGACTATCGAAAACTTAATGAAGCTAGCCGGAAGGATCACTTTCCCCTGCCCTTCATAGACCAGATGCTTGAAAGATTGGCAGGACACGAGTATTGTTGCTTCCTGGACGGATACTCAGGCCACAATCAAATTGTTGTAGACCCCAAGGATCAGGAAAAAACTTCATTTACTTGTCCATATGGTGTCTTTGCTTATAGGAGAATGCCCTTTGGATTGTGCAATGCACCTGCAACATTCCAAAGGTGCATGCTCTCCATTTTTTTAGATATGATTGAGAAGTTCATAGAAGTATTCATGAATGACTTCTCTGTGTTTGGGGACTCATATTCTAATTGCCTATACTATATTTCTCTTGTGCTAAAAAGGTGTCAAGAAACCAACCTAGTTTTAAACTAAGAGAAGTGCCATTTTATGGTGACTGAAGGGGTGGTTCTTGGGCACAAGATTTCAAAAGATGGCATAGAAGTAGACAGAGCAAAAGTGGAAGTAATTGAAAAATTACCTCCACCTTGCAATGTCAAAGCAATCAGAAGCTTTTTGGGACACGCTGGGTTCTATAGGAGGTTTATCAAAGACTTTTTCAAAGATTGCAAAATCCCTTAGCAACCTACTTGTCTCAAATACTCCCTTTGTTTTTGATAGAGAGTGCATGGTAGCCTTTGATGAACTAAAAAAAAACTCTCCTCTGTACCTATTATAGCACCACCAAGCTGGGATCTTCCCTTTGAACTAATATGTGATGCATCTGATTTTGCTGTTGGTGCTGTCCTAGGACAGAGGAAAGACAAGCTAGTACATGTTATTTACTATGCTAGCAAGGTCCTTAATGAGAATCAAAGGAACTATACCACCACAGAGAAAGAACTTTTAGCCATAGTTTTTGCTGTTGATAAGTTTATATCATATCTCATAGGCTCAAAAGTAATTGTGTTCACTGATCATGCACCACCCAAATACTTGCTTACCAAACAAGAATCTAAGTCCAGACTAATAAGGTGGATCCTGCTGCTCCAAGAATTTGATATTGAGATTAAAGATAGGAGCAGAGCAGAGAACAAGGTAGCTGACCACCTCTCAAGGATCCCACAAGAAGAAGAAATGCAGCAAGTAGCAATAAATGAAAGCTTTCCTTATGAACAATTGATGATGATTCGAGTAGCCCCTTGGTTTGCAGACATAGCTAACTTCAAGGCTATTGGGGAGCTACCAACTAACATCAATAAGCACATGAGGAGGAAGCTAATCAAGGATGCCAAACACTACATCTGGGATGACCACTATTTATTAAAAAAGTGTACTGATGGTGTCCTAAGAAGGTGTATATCCCATGAAGAAGGGCAGAAAGTGTTATGGTAGTGCCATGGGTTAGCATATGGAGGTCACTTCAGTGGAGAAAGGACAGCAGCAAAAGTGCTCCAATCCAGATTTTACTAGCCAATAGTGTTTATGTATGCCAAGGAAATGGTGTCAAGATGTGATGAATGTCAAAGAGCTGGTAATCTAACAAAAAGGAATGAGATGCCACAGCAGTACATACTAGAGCTAGAGCTATTTGATGTATGGGGGATCGATTTCATGGGACCCTTCCCAACCTCCTACTCAAATAGCTACATATTGGTGGATGTTGATTATGTCTCAAGGTGGGTAGAGGCCATAGCTACTGCAACAAATGACAACAAGGTTGTGATAAGCTTCTTGAGAAGGAATATCTTCAGCAGATTTGGAGTTCCCAGAGCTCTCATTAGTGATGGAGAGTCACACTTCTGCAACAAACAACTCGAGGCACTCCTTCTCAGATATGGAGTAAAGCACAAAGTGGCAACTCCATACCACCCACAGATCAACAGACAAGCTGAGATCTCCAACAGAGAGCTAAAACGAATCCTTGAAAAAACTGTTGGATGCTCAGTAAAGGACTGGTCTAAGAAGCTAGACAATGCTCTATGGGCCTACAGGACAGCCTTCAAGACCCCCATTGGGATGTCACCATACCAACTAGTATTTGGCAAGGCTTGCCATTTGCCAGTTGAACTGGAGCACAGAGCCTTCTAGGCTCTAAAACTACTGAATTTTGATGAGCAAGCTGCTGTAGAAAAGAGATTAATGCCACTCAATAAGCTGGAAGAGTTTAGAAATCAAGCATATGAGAATGCAAAAATCTACAAGAAAAACACAAAAAGGTGGCATGACCAAAAGATAACAAGAAGGGAGTTCACTGAAGGACAGAAGGTGTTACTCTACAACTCAAGACTCAAGTTCTTCCCTGGAAAACTTAAGTCTCGATGGTTAGGACCTTTCACCATACTCTAAGTGTTTCCCTATGGTCATGTGGAGCTCATGGAGCAGAGAATTTTTTCTGTCAATGGCGATAGACTCAAACACTACTTGGGAGGCTCCTTGGAGGAGCAGAGAGTGAGCTACAAGCTCAGCTAAAGATGAAGGTATGTCAAGCTAATGACAATAAAGAAGCGCTAGTTGGGAGGCACCTCAACACTTTATCCTTTTTGGTTTAATTGCTTTTCTTAGAAGTAGTTTAAATTCTGTTGCTTTAGATAGTTTAAATTTCAGTAATTAGGATTAGTTTACAATTGTAGATTAGAGAGTTTGATATTAGCTTTGATAGCTAGATTTTCTTTACACTCTCTTATTTCTTTCTACTTGGGAATTGCAACTTGATGAGTGCATAACTAATGATGAGTGAATGGGATGAGAACTAGCTAAAGTGCTAAGTTTGGTGTGCCTCTCACCCACTTAATCAAGGCTTACAAATAATTAATAGTTTGATTTTGAAAGTAAGCCCAGAGATTAAGTTTAGTGTGGCCACCACCAATGATCGCATAGCAGCCGGAGTCACCCAATTTGAAAACACTTAATGCTTTGGGTAAGAACATGAATGTGGTTTAATGAGTTTGGAGGAATTGGAATCAAAAGAAAATGAAAAGATTGATGTTATTCCACTCTTATAAACACATTAAATACACAATGATGCAACCAATTTATTAAGATGCCAAAGAATTAAGTTTGGTGTCCCAAGGGACACCCATCAGTTGCAATCCAATTCATTCTTGATGAGAAGGAATGTGAAGGGGTTCTTTTATCATTACTAATGGGTTCAGTTTCAATTTCAGGAAGGAAAATAGGGCCCACATGGTAAACAACTCACAAAACAAGGAAGTCAAAGTGTACTTGCACTTTGGAACTCGACACACGCAGAAGACACTGTGGGAAAAGAGTTGGCGCCTCTTCCCACGCTAGGCGCCACTTCCCAAAGTGGGAAAACATTTAATCCTTTTTATTTCCCACCCTTCGAACCACACCATTCACCCATTATAAAAGCTTCAACCCCCATCTCCTCTTCCACTTCAACAACCCCCACGCCCTCACCTTTGCTTCTCTTTTCATCTTCTACTATTTCTCATCCCCTACTTTCTTCTTCTTTTTCTTGATTAGGACAATCAAGTCCTAAGTTTAGTGTTGGAGCAAAACCTTGTTTTGCCTTCTCTTTCTTTCAAACCCCATTTTTTTACACTCTCCCAACCTAATGGCAACATGGTGCGCGTAAATTATGATCATCAACAATGGCGCCAATAGGCTTGGTGCTCTCAAACATGAATCACACTTTGTCACAACTTCACACAACTAACCAGCAAGTGACTGGGTCGTCCAAGTAATACCTTACGTGAGTAAGGGTCGATCCTACGGAAATTGTTAGTATGAAGCAAGCTATGGTCATCTTGTAAATCTCAGTTAGGCGGATTAAAATGGTTATAATGGTTTTCAAATATAAGAATAAATAAAGCATAAAATAAAGATAGAAATACTTATGTAATTCATTGGTGGGAATTTCAGATAAGTGTATGGAGATGCTTTGTTCCTAATGAATCTCTGCTTTCCTACTGCGCTCCTCCAATCCTTCTTACTCCTTTCCATGGCAAGCTGTATGTAGGGAGTCACCATTGTCAATGGCTACTTCCCATCCTCACAGTGAAAATGGTCCTCTACAGTTTCCCGCATGGCTAATCAGCTGTTGGTTCTCGATCATGTCGGAATAGGATCCATTGATCCTTTTGCGCCTGTCACTACGCCCAACACTCGCGAGTTTGAAGCTCGTCACAGTCATTCAATCCCTGAATCCTACTCGGAATACCACAAACAAGGTTTAGACTTTTTGGATTCTCATGAATGCTGCCAATGGATTCTAGCTTATACCATGAAGACTCTGATCTCACAGAATGGAAGGCTCGGTTGTCAGGCGAGGGCAACCATGCGTCGTGCATCAGGAATCCAAGAGATACACACTCTAGCTCTCGCTTGTAGAACGGAGGTGGTTGTCAGGCATGCATTCATAAGGATAAATAGTGATGAGTGTCACGGATCATCACATCCATCACGTTGAAGTACAAGTGATATCTTAGAACAAGAATAAGTTGAATTGAATAGAAGATAGTAGTAATTGCATTAAAACTCGAGGTACAGCAGAGCTCCACACCCTTAATCTATGGTGTGTAGAAACTCCACCGTTGAAAATACATAAGTGATGGTCCAGGCATGGCCGAGAGGCCAGCCCCCATGAAGGTCTAAAATTGCATACTCTGATTAAAGATCAATCCAAAGACTCCGAATACAATAGTAAAAAGTTCTATTTATACTAAACTAGTTACTAGGGTTTACAGAAATAAGTTTAAGTGCAGAAATCCACTTCCGGGGCGCACTTGGTGTGTGCTTGGGCTGAGCTTAAGCTTTACACATGTAGAGGATTCTCTTGGAGTTAAACGCCAAGTTGTAACGTGTTTTTGGTGTTTAACTATGGTTTGTGACATATTTCTGGCGTTTTACTCCAGAATGCAGCATGGAACTGGCGTTGAACGCCAGTTTGCGTCGTCTAAACTCAAACAAAGTATAGACTATTAAGAGTGCACCATTTGGAGTTATGTAGCTCCAGAAAATCCATTTCGAGTACATGGAGGTTAGATTCCAACAGCATCAGCAGTCCTTTGTCAGCCTAAATCAGATTTTTGCTCAGGTCCCTCCATTTTAGCCAGAAAATACCTGACATCACAGAAAAACACACAAACTCATAGTAAAGTCCAAAAATGTGAATTTTGCATAAAAACTAATGAAAACATCCCTAAAAGTAGCTAGATCCTACTAAAAACTACCTAAAAACAATGCCAAAAAGCGTATAAATTATCCGCTCATCACAACACCAAACTTAAATTATTGCTTGTCCCTAAGCAACTGAAAATCAATTAGGATAAAAAGAAGAGAATATACTATAAATACCAAAATATCAATGAATATTAGTTCTAATTAGAAGAGCGGGACTTGTAGCATTTTGCTTCTAAACAGTTTTGGCATCTCACTTTTTCCCTTGAAGTTCAGAATGATTGGCATCAATAGGAACTCAGAATTTTGGATAGTGTTATTGATTCTCCTATTTAAGTATGTTGATTCTTGAAGACAGCTACTTTTATGAGTCCTGGCCGTGACCCTAAGCACTTTGTTTTCCAGTATTACCACCGGATACATAAATGCCACAGACACATGACTGGGTGAACCTTTTTAGATTGTGACTTACCTTTGCTAAAGTCCCCAGTTAGAGGTGTCCAAAGTTCTTAAGCACACTCTTTTTGCTTTGGATCACGACTTTAACCACTCAGTCTCAAGTTTTTCACTTGGACCTGCATGCCACAAGCACATGGTTAGGGATAGCTTGATTTAGCCACTTAGGCCTGGATTTTATTTCCTTGGGCCCTCCTATCCATTGATGCTCAAAGCCTTGGATCCTTTTTAGCCTTGCCTTTTGGTTTTAAGGGCTATTGGCTTTTTCTACTTGCTTTTTCTTTTATATTAGAGAAAATACTCATCATACACCTTTGAAAAGTAGCTGGTACATTGCATAGGCCAAAGGGCATTCTCTTATAAGCATAAGTTCCAAAAGGACATGTAAAAGTAGTCTTTTCCTGATCTTCAGGAGCTATATGGATTTGAAAATAACCTGTATAACCATCTAAAAAGCAATAATGAGATTTACCTGACAGGCGATCAAGCATCTGATCAATAAATGGCAAGGGGTAGTGATCCTTGCGAGTAGCTTGGTTTAGACGCCTATAGTCAATGCAAACTCTCCCTGAATTCCGGACTCTAGTTGTCAGAAGCTCTCCATACTCATTCTTCACTGTTGTGACTCTAGACTTCTTGGGCACCACTTGTACTGGACTGACCCATTCGCTATCTGAAATGGGGTAAATGATATCTGCTTCAAGTAATCTGGTTATTTCTTTCTTGACAACTTCTATGATGGTGGGATTCAATCTTCTTTGAGGCTGACGGACAGGCTTTGCTCCTTCTTCTAAGAATATTCTGTGTTCACAAACTTGAGGGCTGATGCCTACTATATCCGCCAGGCTCCATCCAATTGCTTTCTTATGCTTCCTCAACACACTAAGTAGTTGTTCTTCCTGTTGGGAAGTGAGCTCCCTTGCAATGATAACTGGGAACTTCTGCTTATCCTCGAGGTAAGCATACTTGAGGTGTGAAGGAAAGGGCTTTAATTCCAATTTCTGCTCATGGCTAGGCTCTGGACCTTCTGGAGCTAATGATAATGGCAAGGCATCCTCATTTTGTTCAGAGGATGTCCCCATACTTGGATCTTGCTCCATGTGCTTCTCTGCTATTTTCTCATGGTGAACTGCAGCTACAATCTCATCAATAATGTCGCATTGGAATATTGAATGATCTTCTGGAGGATGCTTTATAGCATCATTCAGATTGAAGCTTATTGCTCGGCAGTCTATCTCAAAAGAATAGGTTCCTGAAAAGGCATCCAGCTTGAACTTTGAAGTCTTCAAGAAGGGTCTTCCATGTAGGATGGATGACGGCTTTCCTGAGTCATTTTAGGGCATCTCCAATATATAGAAGTCAATGGGAAATGTGAGCCCCTTAATGCTAATCAATACATCTTCAACAATTCCAGCCACTATAATAATGCTCTTATCTGCTAACATAAAATGAGTTGCCAACCTTTTTAAGGGAGGGAGCCTTAAAGCATCATATATAGACAAAGGCATAATACTCACGCACACTCCTAAATCACACACGCAGTCAGAAAAAATTACACCTCCAATGGTACAGTTAACCATACATGGACTTGGATCACTATATTTTTCAGGTATATTTCCCATTAAAGCAGATATAGAACTAACGAAAGGAATAGTTTTGAATTTATTAATTTTATCTTTATGTATGCACAAATCTTTCAGAAACTTTGCATATTTAAGTACCTGCTGAATAACATCAAAAAGGGAAACAATTACCTCGACCTTTTTGAATATTTCTACCATTTTGGGATCAAGTTCCATCTGCTTTCTGGGCTTCCTTACAAGTTGTGGGAAGGGAATAGGGACGGCATTGTTTACAGCTTCTGCATCCTTTGGTGTTTCATTCTGTGGTTGAGCTGCTTCTTCTTCAACTATGTTCTGTACGTCCTCTTCCTCTTCAACATCTTCCACTTCCACTACATCCTCAGCTGGGACGTGTACTGTTGAGCTTGGCTCCTCCTGGTTCCTCTCCTGCAATGTGGTTCCAGACCTCAGAGTGATAGCATTGATGCCACCCTTGGGATTAGGTAGGGGTTGAGAAGGAATTCTACTGGAGCTTGAAGGTTGATTGGTGGAACTAGGTAATGAATCTAACCGGGAGACAAGAGCTTGTAAAGTGGTAGTTAGACCATTCAAAGTCGAACTCAGCTGCGTGTGCATGTCTTGTTGTCCTTGTGCGAGAGAACAGAGCATCTCGTCATTTGATGAAGAATTAGAATAAGTGATCTGAGGTACTTGTGGTTGGTTGTGTTGTGGTCCTTGAGACTGTCTTTGGTAAGGGGCTCTGTAAGGTTAGTTCTGATTCTGCTGTCTATTGTTGTTACTATTATTCCACCTCTGGTTTCTATTGTTATCTCTGCCTGTTGGAGCTGCGGACATTCATCGGTATAATGACTATAATAAGCACAAATCCCGCATACTCTTTGTGGAACCAACTGTTGGCTTTGTTGTGGCGGGGGAGGCTGAGCTTGTTGCGCCTGTTGTTGATTCAACTGCATCTGTTTCAGTAGGTTAGTCATTTCACATATACTCTGGGTCAGAGCAGTAGTCTCTTTGCTGCAAGAAACTTCAGCAACAGCTTTTGAGTGGCTGTGTCTATGCTTGTGATTCCTAGTGGACTCAGCTAAGTCGTTGATCAATTGCCATGCTTTATCTTCGGTCTTGTACTTTTTCATAGAACCATTACTAGCACCTTCCAATGTGGTCTTATCCAGAGGATTCATGCCTTGTGTGAAGTAGCTGATCAACACCATCTTGTTGATCATGTGATGGAGGCATGCGTTCAGGAGATTGTTGAAGTGCTCCCAATATTCATAGAAAGTCTCGGATTCGCCTTGAATAATCATAGAAATTTCTTTCCTCAATCTATCAGTAACTTCAGCTGGAAAGTATTTCTCCAAAAATTCTCTTCTAAGCATATCCAAGTTAGTAACAGTCACTTTAGGTTGGGTGTAGTACTATTCCCTCGCCTTTCCCTCAAGAGAAAATGGGAAGGCAGATAATAGAATATGAGTTTCATTCGCACCATGACGCCTAACAGTAGAACAGGCTGTTGGTGTACGAAATTGTGATCATCAACAATGGCGCCAAAAACTTGGTAGCGCTCTCAAATGTGAATCACACTTCGTCACAACTTCGCACAACTAACCAGCAAGTGCACTGGGTCGTCCAAGTAATACCTTACGTGAGTAAGGGTCGATCCCACGGAGATTGTTGGTATGAAGCAAGCTATGGTCATCTTGTAAATTCCAGTTAGGCGAATTCAAATGGTTATAATGGTTTTCGAGAATATAAAGATAAATAAAGCATAAAATAGAAATAGAGATACTTATGTAATTCATTGGTGGGAATTTCAGATAAGCGCATGAAGATACTGTGTTCCTTCTGAATCTCTGCTTTCCTACTGCTTTCATCCAATCATTCTTACCCCTTTCCATGGCAAGCTGTATGTAGGGCGTCACCGTTGTCAATGGCTACTTCCCATCCTCTCAGTGAAAATGATCTAAATGCTCTATCATAGTATGACTAATCAGCTGTCGGTTCTCGATCATGTCGGAATAGAATCCATTGATTCTTTTGCGTCAGTCACCATGCTCAACAATCGCGAGTTTGAAGCTCGTCACAGTCATTCAATCCCTGAATCCTACTCAGAATACCACAGATAAGGTTTACACTTTCCGGGTTCTCAAGAATGGTCGCCAGTGATTCTAGCTTATACCACGAAGACTCTGATTAAGGAATCCAAGAGATACTCGCTCGTTCTAAGGTAGAACGGAAGTGGTTGTCAGTCACGCGTTCATAGGTGAGAATGATGATGAGTGTCACGGATCATCACATTCATCATGTTGAAGTGCAATGAATATCTTAGAATAAGAATAAGCTGAATTGAATGGAAAATAGTAGTAATTGCATTAATACTCGAGGAACAGCAGAGCTCCATACCCTTAATCCATGGTGTGTAGAAACTCCACCGTTGAAAATTTATAAGTGATGGTCCAGGCATGGCCGAATGGCCAGCCCCCATGAATGGCATATGAATTCGAAAATTGGGAAAAAAGACCAAAGGTGTGGTCAAAAGACCCCTAGTACAATAGTAAAAGGTTCTATTTATACTAAACTAGTCACTGGGTTTACAGAAATAAGTAATCGATGCAGAAATCCACTCCTGGAGCCCACTTGGTATGTGCTTGGGCTGAGCTTGAGCTTTACACGTGCGGAGGCTTCTTTTGGAGATGAACGCCAAGTTGTAACGTGTTTTTGGCATTTAACTCTGGTTCGTGACGTATTTCTGGCGTTTTACTCGAGAATAGAGCATGGAACTGGCGTTGAATGCCAGTTTTTGTCATCTAAACTAGAACAAAGTATAAACTATTATATATTGCTGGAAAGATCTGGATGTCTACTTTCCAACGCCGTTGAGAGCGCGCCATTTGAAGTTATGTAGCTCCAGAAAATCCATTTCGAGTGCAGGGAGGTCAGAATTTAACAACATCAGCAGTCCTTATTCAGCCTGAATCAGATTTTTGCTCAGGTCTCTCAATTTCAGCTAGAAATAACCTGAAATCACTGAAAAACACACAAACTCATAGTAAAGTCCAGAAACGTGAATTTTGCATAAAACTAATGAAAACACACAAACTCATAGTAAAGTCCAGAAATGTGAATTTAACATAAAAACTAATGAAAACATCCCTAAAATTAGCTCAAACTTACTAAAAACTACCTAAAAACAATGCCAAAAAGCGTATAAATTATCCGCTCATCAGGAGGCTACCAATGTTCTATTTTTTTTATTCTCTAATAATAGTAACAAAATAATTTCCATGGAATTTCAATTCAACTTTGACGACTAATATTAAGTTCCTCTACATGCAACGTATAGTACATGATAAGTTTGGTGTTCAAACACATCAATTGAGGTTTGAACACACCCTATGAGGAAAATTCATTTCCCAAACTTGTTGCACCATGTGATCAAAAACAAGTTTGGTGTACCAACGTGCATGCATGGATAGCTTAATGTTTGATTGAATTGCTTTCATGGAAAATATTTAGTCATGTAGAAACAAAAGAAAAAGAAAAAGAAATATTTTATTAGTTCACACATTTTCCCACCAATTTTTCAATTAATTTTCACATTCTCCCTTTTTCGTGTATAGGGAATCAAAAAGGACATTGATGGTACTTGATAGGACAATTGAGGAAGAAGGATTCGGCCACTACACCAAGGGAATTTCACACTTGTCCTAACAGGGAATGTCCTTAGAAGTGTTGCCATGCAACATTGGGAGTGGACAATCTTGAGGACCGAACTAAAACCCATTGGGAAGTAGTGTCTTGAAAGGATGAGAAAGAGTCGTCTTGAAAACCAAATTACTCAGTTCATAAATATGATGATCCTTGTGCTTACCTTGCACCGAACCCCAACCGTTCACCATCAAGACCGTGCAATTAATCTACACCATTCAACTACCACCACCCATCTATATATAGAACCTTCACCAATCCAGCTTCTCTCAAAGATTCATCAAACGCACCTCTTCGCCTTTTTCTCAAAAGACTCATTCTACCTCAACCCAACCGAACTCCATCTTCAACCCTTTAACCTTTACTATTCAATTCTCACTCATGGCAGCATCAAGCTTCAAGAGGCGAAGGGGAAAGGAACCAATGGTGCAGCCCTCCTTCGACACCGAGAGATTCAAAATAGCCTTCCATGAGCTCGAGTTTGAGCGAATAAAGGACAAGAAGATACTGCTTGAATCAACCTTCCAGTTTGATGAAGATGAGTGTCCACAAATTTGGGAGAAGATTGAAAAGAGGGGTTGGGAAAAGCTCACTAACCCGGAAGAGAGAGCAAATGCAAACCTCATCAGGAAATTTTATGCAAATGTGGTTAGAGAAGACAAGACCACAGCCCCCACCTTCAAGAGCTATGTAAGAGGAACAGAGGTGGATTTTAGCCCCAATGCAATCACTAAAGTTCTCCAACTGAAATCCCCACGTTTTGTTGAGCTTGGTTATCAAGAAAGAATAAATAAAGGCGCCGACAATGATGAATTGGAAGAGATCGTGGGTGACATATGCATTGTGGGATCTGACTGGGAAAGGTATTCAGATAAGAGACCCTGGTTCATCAGGAGAGGAGACCTCATCCCGGAAGCCAAGGGTTGGTTTGAGCTTGTGAGACGATCTATCCTTCCAGCAGGAAATAATTCTGAGGTCAATATTACTCGAGCTACCATGGTACATTGCTTGATAAAGGGTGTAAGCATCAATGTACACGAAATTATAGCTGAAGGAATCCAAGAATCAGCCGAGAAGAAGGATTCAGGTGCTAGACTTTGGTACCCCAGCACCATCCTTAGATTATGCATGAAAGCCAAGGTAGTCTTTGAGGACAGCAATCCAACTTGGATAGGTCTTGGGAGATCACTTACACTCCAACGCA
Organism: Arachis duranensis; assembly: GCF_000817695.3. Taxonomy (NCBI): domain Eukaryota; kingdom Viridiplantae; phylum Streptophyta; class Magnoliopsida; order Fabales; family Fabaceae; genus Arachis; species Arachis duranensis. The sequence goes on along the minus strand of NC_029772.3, from coordinate 68,885,213 downwards.
TAACCCATGTGACTCCA
>NC_029772.3:68882569-68884516 GCF_000817695.3 Arachis duranensis | reverse complement strand
AAAAGCTTCAAGATCCAGGAAGCTTTATGATACCATGCACATTAGAAGGTGCTTGCACCAAGACAGCCCTGTGTGACCTTGGAGCAAGTATCAATCTAATACCTGCATCCACTATCAGAAAGCTTGGGTTGACTAAAGAAGTCAAACCAACCCGGATATGTCTCCAACTTGCTAATGGCTCCATTAAATATCCATCAGGGATAATTGAGGACATGATTGTCAAGGTTGGGCCATTCGCCTTTCCAACTGACTTTGTAGTGCTGGAAATGGAGGAGCACAAGAGTGCAACTCTCATCCTAGGAAGACCTTTCCTAGCAACTGGACGAACTCTTATTGATGTATAAAAAGGGGAAGTAACCTTGAGAGTCAATGAAGATGAGTTCAAGTTGAATGCTGTCAAAGCTATGCAGCATCCAGACACATCAAATGACTACATGAGTGCTGACATTATTGACTCTTTGGTGGAAGAGATCAATATAACCGAATGTCTAGAATCAGAACTAGAGAACATCTTCAAGGATGTTCAGCCTGATCAGGAGGAACCAGAGGAAATAAAAGAATTTTTGAAAATTCCTCAGGAAGAGGATAAGCCTCCCAAACCTGAGCTCAAACCACTACCACCATCCCTGAAGTATTCATTTCTGGGAGAGGGTGACACTTTTCCAGTGATCATAAGCTCTGCTTTAAATCCACAGGAAGAGGAAGCACTGATTGCAGTGCTAAGGACACACAAGACAGCTCTTGGGTGGTCCATAAGTGATCTTAAGGGTATTAGCCCAGCAAGATGCATGCACAAGATCCTATTGGAGGATAATGCCAAACCAGTGGTTCAACCATAAAGGCGGCTAAATCCAGCCATGAAGGAGGTGGTGCAGAAATAGGTCACTAAATTACTAGAGGCTGGGATTATTTATCTTATTTCTGATAGCCCCTGGGTGAGCCCTGTCCAAGTTGTCCCTAATAAGGGAGGCATGACAGTGGTTCATAATGAAAAAAATGAACTGGTTCCTACAAGAACAGTTACAGGGTGGCGTATGTGTATTGACTACAGAAGGCTCAATACAGCCACTAGAAAGGATCATTTTCCTTTACCATTCATAGACCAAATGCTAGAAAGACTAGCTGGTCATGATTATTACTGCTTTTTGGATGGCTATTTAGGTTACAACCAAATTACAGTAGATCCTCAGGACCAAGAGAAAACAGCATTCAAAATTCCTAGAAGTTTTCATGGATGACTTCTCAGTATATGGAGACTCATTCAGCTCCTGTCTTAACCACCTAGCACTTATTTTGAAAAGGTGCCAAGAGACTAACCTGGTTTTAAACTGGGAGAAATGTCACTTTATGGTGACTGAAGGAATTGTCCTTGGGCACAAAATTTCAAGCAAGGGAATAGAGGTAGATAAGGCAAAGGTAGAGGTAATTGAAAAATTGCCACCACCTGCCAATGTTAAGGCAATTAGAAGCTTTCTGGGGGCATGCAGGATTCTACAGAAGGTTTATAAAGAATTTTTCAAAAATTGTAAAACCTCTGAGCAACCTGCTAGCTGCTGACACACCATTTGTGTTTGACACACAGTGTCTGCAGGCATTTGAGATCCTGAAAGCCAAGCTGGTCACAGCACCAGTCATCTCTGCACCAGACTGGACATTACCATTCGAATTAATGTGTGATGCCAGTGACCATGCCATTGGTGCAGTGTTGGGACATAGGCATAACAAGCTTCTACACGTCATTTATTATGCCAGCCGTGTTCTAAATGATGCACAGAAGAATTACACAACCATAGAAAAAGAGTTACTTGCAGTGGTCTATGCCATTGACAAGTTTATATCCTATTTAGTAGGGTCAAAAGTGATTGTGTACACTAACCATGCTGCTCTTAAATACTTACTCACAAAGCAGGATTCAAAACCCAGGCTCATAAGATGGGTGTTGCTTCT
>NC_029772.3:68882220-68882407 GCF_000817695.3 Arachis duranensis | reverse complement strand
GCCCGAGAGTTTGTGCGTAACTGTGACAGTTGCCAAAGAGCTGGTAACTTGCCTCATGGATACGCCATGCCTCAACAAGGGATCCTAGAGATTGAATTCTTTGATGTATGGGGTATTGACGTCATGGGTCCATTCCCACCATCATACTCAAACACTTATATTCTAGTGGCAGTAGACTATGTATCTA
>NC_029772.3:68880711-68882156 GCF_000817695.3 Arachis duranensis | reverse complement strand
TACACCCACTAATGATACTAAGACCGTGCTGAAATTCCTCCAGAAACACATCTTCAGCAGGTTTGGTGTTCCCAGAGTACTAATCAGTGATGGGGGCACTCATTTCTGCAATAAACAGCTGTACTCTGCTATGGTCCGATATGGAATTAGCCATAAAGTGGCAACCCCATATCATCCACAGACAAATAGGCAAGCTGAAGTCTCTAACAGAGAGTTAAAAAGAATCCTAGAACGGACTGTAATTGCCCGTAGAAAGGATTGGGCAAAGAGCTTGGATGATGCTCTGTGGGCATACAGAACAGCATTCAAGACTCCTATAGGAACCTCTCCATACCAACTTGTGTATGGCAAGGCCTGTCATCTGCCCGTGGAACTGGAACATAAAGCCTACTGGGCAACCAGATTCCTAAACCTGGACGCTAAGTTAGCTGGTGAAAAAATATTGCCCCAGCTAAATGAGTTAGATGAATTTAGACTCAGTGCCTTTGAAAATGCAAAAATTCATAAGGAAAAGGCAAAGAAGTGGCATGACAAGATGTTGTCATCCAGAGTCTTTGAGCCAGGACAAAAAGTTCTGCTCTTCAACTCTAGGCTCAGACTGTTCCCAGGAAAACTTAAATCCCGGTGGAGGGGTCCGTATGTGATTACAGGAGTGTCACCATATGGATATGTTGTGCTTCAGGATACTGATTCTGACAAAAAGTTCATTGTTAATGGACAGAGGATCAAGGATTATCTTGAAAGCAATTTTGAGCAAGAATGCTCAAAACTGAGGCTTGAATGATTCTCAGTGAAGGTCCAGCTAAAGACATTAAAGAAGCGCTTGCTGGGAGGCAACCCAGTCATTAGCAGGTTATCTGTTTTGTTTAATCAAAGTTTGATACATATTCTCAAAGGGCAATCATCAAAATTGAAGGAATTCACAGAGTTACAGAAGGATTCTGTGCAAAAAGCAGAGAAAAGGAGCTTGCTGGCGAAAAACGCCAGTAAGGGGTACTTTGGGCATTAAACGGCAGAATGGGCACCATTCTGGGCGTTTAACGCCAGTAAAGGTGCCATTTTGGGCGTTAAACGCCAGAATGGGCACCATTCTGGGCGTTTAACGCCAGGTGTGCAGCATCCTGGGCGTTTAGCAAAATGCCCAGTGATGAAGGGGTTTTTGGCGTTTAACGCCAGCCAGGGTACCTGGCTGGGCGTTAAACGCCCAAATTGGCCAACATTTGGGCGTTAAACGCCAGAATGGATACCATTCTGGGCGTTTAACGCCAAAAAGGTAGGAGACAGAGATTTTGCTTTCCACTTAAAATTTTTTGAAACTTTCCTGTTTTAATCCATAATTTTCTACAATAATACATTTCAAACTTTCATCATTCACCTTCAAATTTTCAAAAATTGAAATCAATCTTCAAATCTCTCTCAAATCCATCCCAAATCTTCTTCAAAAA
>NC_029772.3:68879305-68880671 GCF_000817695.3 Arachis duranensis | reverse complement strand
ACTCAAATATCTCTCAATTTCTTCCCATATCTTCTCAAATCTCCTTCAAAATTTTCGAACTCTCTCTCCCTTCCTTATAAAATATGTTCGGCCACACCCCCCTTCCCCACCATTCGTATTTGCTCTCCTTCTCTCTCTCCTCTTTCCTTTCTTTTGCTTGAGGACAAGCAAACCTCAAAGTTTGGTGTGTTTTTCCGTGATCACTAAGTTACGGCTCATCAAGATCATGGCCCCCAAAGGAAAACAAACCAACTCAAGAGGCAAGAAAGAGAATGCTCCAAAAGACCTTTGGAGTCAAGAGAAGTTCTTAACCAAAGAACATGCAGACCATTACCACAAAATAATGGGTCTAAGGTCAGTGATCCCGGAAGTTAAATTTGATCTGAAAGAAGATGAATATCCGGAGATCCAAGAGCAAATTCAAAACAGAGGATGGGAAGTTCTAACCAACCCTGAGACAAAGGTTGGGAGAAATATGGTTCAGGAATTCTACTCAAATCTGTGGCTGACAGATAAGCAGAGAATGACTGGAACTGCTTTTCATACCTACAGAACCATGGTCAGAGGGAGAATTATTTACTTCCATCTGGATAAATTAAGAGAGGTCTTCAAATTACCTCAACTACAAGATGATCCCGAATCCTTTAATAGGAGAATGGTGAGAGTAGATAAGGGGTTGGATCAAGTTCTAGAGGACATATGCCTCCCTAGAACCAAGTGGATGACCAATTCAAAAGGTGTCCCAAACCAACTCAAGAGGGGAGATCTCAAACCAGTTGCAAGAGGCTGGTTGGACTTCATAGGGCGTTCTATCTTGCCCACTAGTAACCGTTCTGAGGTAACTATCAAGAGAGCAGTGATATTCACTGTATTATACTGGGAAAAGAAGTGGAGATTCATCATCTGATTGCTTGTGAGATTTACACAATTGCAAACAAGAACTCCACTGAAGCCAAACTGGCTTACCTAAGCTTAATCTCTTTGCTATGTAAAGATGCTGGGGTGAGGATGGGAGTAGATGAATTCATCCCAATTGAGCACCCAATCACCAAGAGGTCAATGGAAGGACAAATGCAAGATAACTCTATCAAAAGGAGGGCGCAGGAGTTCCTCCCTTAACTTCCTGAAATTGACTACTGGACTCGTCTAGAAGCATCTGTTGCCAAGTTGCAAGAAGCTATGGAACAAATTAAAGAAGAACAGCAGAATCAAAACTGCATGCTCTTCAAATTGCTGAAGGAACAAGAGAACCAGGGGCGTGAGCTACAGTAGTTGAAGCGCCAAAAGCTCTCCCTTGAAGGGTCAAATACCCCACAAGTTGAGGGAGCATCCACTTCTCAAAATCAAGGTTGTTGAGTCCTAACTC
>NC_029772.3:68877889-68879000 GCF_000817695.3 Arachis duranensis | reverse complement strand
ACTTCTGAATGTATGCTTGAACAGTGCATATGTCTTTTGAATTTGTTGTTTTAAGAATGTTAAAATTGTTGGCTCTTGAAAGAATGATAGAAAAGGAGAAATGTTATTGAGGATTTGAAAATCATCAAATTGATTCTTGAAGCAAGAAAAAGCAGTGAATACAAAAAAAATGAAAAAAAGAAAAAAATATAATAATAAAGTTGTGATCCAAGGCAAAAAGTGTGTGCTTAAGAACCCTAGACACCTCTAATTGGGGACTTTAGCAAAGCTGAGTCACAATCTGAAAAGGTTCACCCAAGTATGTGTCTGTGGCATATATGTATCTGGTGGTAATACTGGAAGACAGAGTGCTTTGGGCCACAGCCAAGACTCATAAAGTAGCTATGTTCAAGAATCATCATACTTAACTAGGAGAATCAATAACACTATCTGAGTTCTGAGTTCCTATAGATGCCAATCATTCTAAACTTCAAAGAATAAAGTGAGATGCCAAAACTGTTCAGAAGCAAAAAGCTACTAGTCCCGTGATGTGTGGAAAACGATCCAACACAAAACTCACCGGCAAGTGTACCGGGTCGCATCAAGTAATAAAACTCATGAGAGTGAGGTCGATCCCACAGGGATTGAAGGATTGAGCAATTTTAGTTCGGTGGTTGATTTAGTCAAGTGAATCAAGTATTGGTTGAGTGATCTTTTATCCAACAGTAAGTAAATAGCAGAAAATGTAAAGGGAGAGGGGTAAATTGCAGAAATTAAAGAGAACTGAAAGTAAAAGAGCTGAATCTTAAAGAACAAGAAATTAAATGACTGAAACTTAAAGTGCAAGAAATGTAAATTGCAGTAACTTGAAGTGCAAGAAATATAAATTTCTTGAATGGAAAAGGGATTTGAGGACTGGGATTTCAGAATTCAAGCAAGGGAAATTAAATTGCAACAATTATCAAAGCAAGAGATGATTTGAATTCTGTTAGATCTCAAACAGAAAGGAAAATTAAATTGCAGCAGGGGTTCACAGAAGAACCAAAAGGAAAATGGGATCTCAGGACTCCAGAGACTAGATAGCAAAGTCTAGATCTCAATTGCCTTCCCAGATCCAAATTCACAAAGCAAT
>NC_029772.3:68877510-68877800 GCF_000817695.3 Arachis duranensis | reverse complement strand
AATTAAATTGGATTTTTAATCCAATTTTCAGCCCATGAGAAATTAGCTTCCAAGAGGCTGCCCTGCCCTTGTGGAGGGCAGGGCAGGAAATGGTGCGTGCAGCCTTGTGCGTGTGTGTTTGGTGCATGTGGTGCTGCAGGATGCTGCCCTGCCCAAGGGCAGGGCAGAGTTTTTTTGGTGCGCCAGATTCTGCTGCCCGTGTGTGCTGATGCTGCCGAGAGTCCTTGGTGCGTGCCAATCTGGTGCGCTGGCTGTGCACCACAAAATGCTGCCCTGCCCTCGCGGAGGGG
>NC_029772.3:68876817-68877375 GCF_000817695.3 Arachis duranensis | reverse complement strand
GTTCGATCCTTGTGGCAAGCATTGGTATGCTTTTTCCTTGAATTTATTCCTTTGATGAGCCCGATATTGCCCTTGAGGAGGGCAGGGCAGAGTTTTTGCTCTCCTTGATCCTTGGCAGCAATTTGTGCTCCGCCCTTGAGGAGGGCAGGGCAGTGTTGCTTCTCAAGCTTGTTTCATTATGTTGCCCTCCTGGAGGGCAGTGTGCCCTTGTGGAGGGCAATGTTTGCTTCCTCCCTTCCATGTGCCACACTCTTTTCTCCTTGGGCCACGCTTTCTTAAGTCACGTTTTTCCTTTTTTTCTTTCTTTCTTCACCTACAAGAAACCAAAACAACCACTCAAAGTACCTCTAAATTCACAAGGTTTATAATTCATTAAAAATCAATTAATTCTTGCTCAAACCTCATGATTTAGCATCAATTTAATGGTAGTTGCTTGATTTAAAGAAGTTATGCATTTTCATTCCAAATCACTTACTTAGGATGCAAGAAAGTGCATAAAGACTAATAAAACAAGTGAAATTAGCTTGAAAAAATGGGTATATGATGACTTGTCATCAC
>NC_029772.3:68874413-68876632 GCF_000817695.3 Arachis duranensis | reverse complement strand
GTTGCTCTTTATTGTGGACTTTCAATTGGTCATCCCAAATCAGTTGATCTAAGTGACCGGGTTTTAAAATACCCCTTAGAATTTACTTATCCAAGCATATCTTAGTACAAGAACACCACAGGCATATGTCCTAGGGTCCAAGCTATTGGTGTCCAACCTTTATTCTTTGTTTTTCTTGCCACATTGGCTTTTTCTTCTTCCTTTTCTTTCTGTTTTATTTTCTGTTGTTCTCAAGGGCTTTTTCTTTATTGATAGGAACCTTTATAACAGCAAGCTAGCTCACACTTCAATGAAAATGATACTATGCAGCAATTATTTCATGAGTTATGCATTTAATCAAACACATACACCACCATTAACTTCCATTCTAACTTATGCAACATTGGATATTTACTTTCCAATTCAAACAATTTTTTTTTTATTTAAGCATATGGGAAACAAAACAAAATTCAGCTCGATTATGGATGACAAGCAATATGCAGATTAACATACTTAATCAAACTACTTCACTTGCAACTAGATAAACACTTTAGCAGGATACATAATGGTTACCATGTTCAAAACAATTCACAGCAGCAAGGATTAAGTTTAGATACAACCTTTGAAGTTGCAGCCCTTTGATTCTTCCTTCTGTTGTGTTTTCTTTGAGTTAAGATGCACAATTTCTTCAATTGTTGACTCATGTCCTGCATAATTCTCAAAGTTGCTTGCTTCTCAAGCCTTTAATTGCATGGTTAGTATGCATAAATTGAGTGTGGCTCTTGGATTTATTTAGGTGTTGGGGACACCAAACTTAATTGTTTGCCACTGCCTCTGATGCAACAAGTTAACCATATGGGAAACCTTGTGTTCTTGCTAAAGGTTAGGGAATTTAGGCTAGAAAGCATTTAAATAGTTGGATAATTTGTTTGATTGCTTAGAGCTAGCATTATGTAAAAGGTGAGAATGTGTTTTTAAATGAGATTTTTGGTGGAACACCAAACTTAGAATCTTTCATTCTCCCTTTAATTGTCTTGGTGTGCAACACCAAACTTAGCTCCTTGCAATACAGACCAATTATTCAACCTTTTTATTGAAATAGCTATGAAAAGAAACTACATTAGGTTGGGTTGCCTCCCAACAAGTGCTCTTTTAATGTCACTAGCTTGACATTTCTTATTCTTGCTCAACTTCCAAAGTGTTTCAGGATCAAAAGGTGTGGATTCATTGCTCTTTCCTCCTGTCACAAAAGCAGAAACACAAACAGAGCCAGAAACTAAAACAGAGCACTCTGTAACTTGAGTACAGTTAGAGTTAGTAGAGGCAAAGTCTCAAACAGTTAGTGTGTTAGTTAAAAATAAAGAAAAAGTGCTTGATCTAGACCACCACTTCACTTAATCATTGTCAATCTATTTCAATCCCCGGCAACGGCGCCAAAAACTTGATGTGTGGAAAACGATCCAACACAAAACTCATCGGCAAGTGTACCGGGTTGCATCAAGTAACTTCTTCTTGAGTGGGTTCATGTAGGGTTTTAAAAACATGGAATGCTAGGTGCTCATCATGCACTCTCAACAACAATTCCCTTTTTTCAACATCTATCAATGCTCTGCCTGTAGCTAGGAAAGGCCTCCCCAGAATGATGGGAGTGTTAGGGTCCTCCTCCACATCTAGGATGATAAAATCAGCTGGGAGAAGGAATTTCCCCACCTTTACCAATACATTCTCTACAACTCCAAGTGCTTGCTGGACATTCTCCACAACTCCCAGTGCTTGCTTAGTGGATTTGTCAGCCATTTGGAGAACTATTCGTGTGGACTTCAGCTCAGAAATTTTAAGTTTCCTCATTAGAGACAAAGGCATCAAGTTTATGCTTGCACCAAGGTCACAGAATGACTTCTCAATTGTTATGTCTCCTATGGTGCAAGGTATATAAAAACTCCCAGGATCATCTTTCTTCTCTGGCAACTCTCTTTGGAGGATAGCACTACATTCCTTTGTCATCTCAACAATTTTTCCTTCCTTCAAAGGTCTTTTCTTTGTTAGCACTTCTTTCATAAATTTGGCATATAATGGCATCTATTCAAGTGCTTCTAAGAAAGGAATATTGATGCTGAGTGTCTTGAATATGTCCAGGAGCTTTAAATATTGCTTATCCTCGTTTTCCTTTTTGAACCTCTGAGGGTATGGAAGTTTGGGGATATCTGGCTTCACCCCTTCCTTCTTCTCTTGTAGCTGTG
>NC_029772.3:68873487-68874324 GCF_000817695.3 Arachis duranensis | reverse complement strand
GTTGTCTGATCCTTTTCACTTTTCTCCTCTATTTCTTCTTGTGGAACTTCTCTGTTGTGTTGTTCCTGATTGATGGCTTCCTTCTTCATAGTCTTCTCACTTCCCACTGTGATTGCTTTGCACTCCTCCCATTTTGTGGCTTTTCCTTTGTCCCTTGGGTGTTCTTCAGTGACATTGGGGAAGGCATTTGCTCTCTTCTCATCCATTTCTGAAATTTTCTTAGCCAATTGCCCCATGTGTCTCTCAAGGTTTCTGATTGAGGTTTCTTGGTTTTTGAATGCCAGGGTCTAATCTTTCCTTGCAGCTTCCTGATCTTGTCTTGCCATCTCTTAATTTTTCATGAGTTTCTCCATCATTTTCTCTAGACTTGAGATTCTTTGAGAGTCTGAATTTGGTTGTGGTTGTGTGAAATAAGATGGTTGTTGCTAGAAGTTGTTTGAATTAATTGTGGGGGTACTTTGAGGGTGGGATGTGGATGTAGAAAAGTTATTCTGGTGGTTTTATGAGTTGTTATGGGATTGGTGGTATGTGTTTTGTGGGTTTTTGACTTGGTTAGTATTATTGGATGAATGGTTTTGGTTGTTTGTATTGCTAATGCTGCTATAGTTGAAGTCACTTTGTCCTTAGTTCTGGTGCTCACCCCACCTTGAATTAGAATGAGTCTTCCAGGGTGTCTTGTGTGCATCACCATGAAAATTGTGTTGAAATGAACTTGAAGTGTTGTTCATGCATTGCACCTGCTCAGGGCTTTGTTGCTCAAAATTGAATGTCCCAAAACTTTCTTCAGATTGATTCCACCCATGTGAGGTTTGAGATTGGCGTTGTGTGTTTACTGCA
>NC_029772.3:68872334-68872814 GCF_000817695.3 Arachis duranensis | reverse complement strand
CTCACTCCCTCTTCACGCACCTCAGCCTCCATGACTTGCAAAAAATCACAAACAAACCAAATGAAACATGGACATTCTAATGCTAGAATGTGGTTAGAGGGTTAGGTGACACAATGTGTCAAACAGTTAATGTGCTTAGTTAAAAAGAAAAAAAATGCTTAATCTAGACCACCACCTTACTTAATCATTGTCAATCTAATTCAATCCCTGGCAACGGCGCCAAAAACTTGATGTGTGAAAAACGATCCAACACAAAACTCACCGGCAAGTGTACCGGGTCGCATCAAGTAATAAAACTCACGGGAGTGAGGTCGATCCCACAGGGATTGAAGGATTGAGCAATTTTAGTTCGGTGGTTGATTTAGTCAAGTGAATCAAGTATTGGTTGAGTGATTTTTTATCCAACAATAAGTAAATAGCAGAAAATGTAAAGGGAGAGGGGTGAATTGCAGAAATTAAAGAGAACTGAAAGTAAAAGAG
>NC_029772.3:68862667-68871873 GCF_000817695.3 Arachis duranensis | reverse complement strand
TATTTATACACTTTCTATTCTTGGATCTTGGGATTTGGATGGGCTTTTGATTTGGTGAAGAAATGAATTAAATTGGATTTTTAATCCAATTTTCAGCCCATGAGAAATTAGCTTCCAGGAGGCTGCCCTGCCCTTGTGGAGAGCAGGGCAGGAAATGGTGCGTGCGGCCTTGTGCATGCGTGTTTGGTGCATGTGGTGCTGCAGGATGCTGCCCTGCCCTTGTGGAGGGCAGGGCAGAGTTTTTTTGGTACGCCAGATTCTGCTGCCCGTGCGTGCTGATGCTGCCGAGAGTCCTTGGTGCGTGCCAATCTGGTGCGCTGGCTGTGCACCACAAAATGCTGCCCTGCCCTCGCGGAGGGCAGGGCAGTGTTTCCAAAAGTGAAGTTCCAAGTTCGAAACTTGGTGGATGCACACGCTACTTCTTTTCCTTGGTTTTCTTGGCACCAAAGTAAGGCCTAGTTTCTTGCTTCCTCATGGTGCCGTGTTCGATTCTTGTGGCAAGCATTGGTAAGCTTTTTCCTTGAATTTATTCCTTTGATGAGCCCGATATTGCCCTTGAGGAGGGCAGGGCAGAGTTTTTGCTCTCCTTAATCCTTGGCATCAATTTGTGCTCCGCCCTTGAGGAGGGCAGGGCAGTGTTGCTTCTCAAGCTTGTTTAATTATGTTGCTCTCCTTATTTTTAGTGTGTTTTTAGTATATTTTAGTTAGTTTTTATTACATTTTTATTAGTTTTTAGTTAAAATTCACTTTTCTAGGCTTTAATATGAGTTTGTGTGTTTTTCTGTGATTTCAGGTATTTTCTGGCTGAAATTGAGGGACCTGAGCAAAAATCTGATTCAGAGGCTGAAAAGGACTGCAGATGCTGTTGGATTCTGACCTCCCTTCACTCGATGTGGATTTTCTGGAGCTACAGAAGCCCAATTGACGCGCTCTCAATTGCGTTGGAAAGTAGACATCCTGGGCTTTTCAGAAATGTATAATAGTTTATACTTTGCCCGAGATTTGATGGCCCAAACCGGCGTTTCAAATCAGCTTCAGAATTCCCGGCGTTTAACGCCGGAACTGGCACAAAAATTGGAGTTAAACGCCCAAACTGGCATAAAAGCTGGCGTTTAACTCCAGAAAAAGTCTCCACACATGAAAGCTTCAATGCTCAGCCCAAGCACACACCAAATGGGCCCGGAAGTGGATTTTTATGTCATTTACTCATTTCTGTAAACCTTAGCTACTAGTTCTCTATAAGTAGGACCTCTTGCTATTGTATTAGAGGTCATTTGATCACTTGAATCTTTTGATAATGATTTTATGATTGAACCCTCTTTGGGAGGCTAGCCATTCGCCCATGCCTAGACCTTGTCAGAATCTTTGTGGTATAAGCTAGAATTGATGGCGGCATTCAAGAGAATCCGGAAGGTCTAAACCTTGTCTATGGTATTCTGAGTAGGATCCAAGGATTGAATGACTGTGACGAGCTTCAAACTCCTGAAGGCTGGGCATTAGTGACAGACGCAAAAGAATCACTAGATTCTTTTCCAACCTGATTGAGAACCGACAAATGATTAGCCGTGCTGTGACAGAGCGCGTTGAACATTTTCACTGAGAGGATGGGAGGTAGCCATTGACAACGGTGAAACCCTACATACAGCTTGCCATGAAAGGAGTCTTGCGTGCTTGAAGAAGAAGACAATAGAAAAGCAGAGATTCAGAAGATAGAGCATCTCCAAAACCTCAACCTGTTCTCCATTACTGCAAAACAAGTACTTATTTCATGTTCTTTTACTTTTTACAATCAACCCTGATAATTATTTATATTCTGACTAAGAGTTACAAGATAACCATAGCTTGCTTCAAGCCAACAATCTCCGTGGGATCGACCCTTACTCACGTAAGGTATTACTTGGACGACCCAGTGCACTTGTTGGTTAGTTGTGCGGAATTGCAAAAGTGTGATTGCAATTTCGTGCACCAAAGATAACTCGGGACTAATACTCTCGGTTATTTTTATTGGGTTGAACTTGTGACAACCACAACTAAACTTTGATTGAGTGTTACTTGTCGGTTTGGAATTATACTTGCAACGAAGTTATTTCCTCTAACCGAGAAGAAATTCTAAGCCGACGGGTTTTGCTCCTTCAGTGAACAAAACTTTATATTAATAAAAACTAAAACTAGTATAATCCTCTCTTGGATAATTCATATCTAGTGCATTGTAAAGAGTGGAGCTTGACTAAATCGATGATCTGGCGTCTAAAAGGATCAACTACAAAAAATATAATTAATTGTATATTCGAAAAATGCACAATTGAATTTTTACCTAATCGAAAGTAAGTTAATTTTAGCTCGCTTGGAGCTGTCTTTTTCTTTTTCTTCATGGCATTTGAGATCTTTTTTTCTAGGTTTGATCCAAGTCTGTTCTTGGGCCGGTGATAGATAAAATTCTTTGATGGTTTAGAATTTTCTCAAGTGAATGAATTCTCGTTACAAGTATAGCTCTAAACCAACAAACAATCCTCCCAATAAAAAATATTGGTTGTCATAAGTACAAACTCCAATGAATTTTTAACCGAAGTATTTAACAAGAAATTGCAATGAAGTGCTCAAGTATCGGCTTTGAAGATGCAAGGGGGTTTGATTTTGGAAAAGGGGTAAGAAAAGTAAAGGAACAACTAAGGAAAGCAATTAATAAAAGAGAGACATCTTTGGCAAGAATTGACAATCTAAGCTTTCTATCCTAGTCACTAATAACAATAATTAATAAGAATTTATCGTATAATGTCATCCTCGACGATGGAAGAAGGTATCATGTTATCTTCATACTCGAAGAAAATCTAATAAGACTAGCTAATCTCAATCCAAATGTCCTAATAAACTCACTAAGTGAATTAGTAAGAGATTAGAGTTAACAAAAACAATACTAGCTAACAACTCAAGATCACCAACATAGTTGGGTCTTAATGACTCAAGATCACCTAGTTTCTCTTTCGAAGCCAAGAATGCTAAAAACTCTACTCTAAAGTCCAACCAAACATTTTGTTAAACACTTGGTGGGTATGAAAGGAAAACATAACAAATTACAAGGAGAGCAAGATCAACAACTCAAACCAACAATAAAAGAAACAACAAAACATCAATTGCATTAAGGACATCCAAATCCAACATGAGTTCATCAACATAAAAAGAGAGGCATTAAGTGAAATTGACAAGAGAGCTAGGAGCATTAAGATGTAGCAACAAGAAATCACCAAGGAAATAAGATGAAAACAAGAATTGAACATGGATCTATGATGCAAATAACTGTAGAAATCCTAATTCTAGAGAGAAGAGGGAGCTTCTCTCTCTAGACTAAACTACATGATGTTATCATTTAAACAATTGCTCCTCCTTTGCTCAATCTTCAATTCTGCATGAAATACCCTCAGAAACGAGTTGGATTTGGGCCTAGGCAGCTCAGAAATTACCCCTAGCATTTTCACTTTAATGAAGTCACGTGCAAGCATCGATTTGACTGAAGCTTGAGGATATCTTTAAAGATGTTCAGCCTAACCTGGAGGAACCAGAGGAAATACAAGAACCTCTGAAAATTCCTCAGGAAGAGGATAAACCTCCTAGACCCGAGCTCAAACCATTACCACCATCCCTGAAGTATGCATTTCTGAGAGAAGGTGACACTTTTCCAGTGATTATAAGCTCTGCTTTAAACTCACAAGAAGAGGAAGCACTAATTCAAGTGCTAAGGACACATAAGACAGCTCTTGGGTGGTCCATAAGTGATTTTAAGGGCATTAGCCCAGCAAGATGCATGCACAAGATCCTATTGGAAGATAATGCCAAGCCAGTGGTTCAATCACAGAGGCGGCTAAATCCAGCCATGAAGGAGGTGGTGCAGAAAGAGGTCACTAAGTTACTAGAGGCTGAGATTATTTATCCTATTTCTAATAGCCCCTGGGTGAGCTCTGTCCAAGTTGTCCCCAAGAAGGGAGGCATGACAGTGGTTCATAATGAAAAGAATGAACTGGTTCCCACAAGAACAGTTACAGGGTGGCGTATGTGTATTGACTACAGAAGGCTCAATACAGCCACCAGAAAGGATCATTTTCCTTTACCATTCATAGACCAAATGCTAGAAAGACTAGCTGGTCATGATTATTACTGCTTTTTGGATGGCTATTCAGGTTACAACCAAATTGTAGTAGATCCTCAGGACCAAGAGAAGACAGCATTCACTTGCCCTTCTGGCGTGTTTGGCTATAGAAGAATGCCTTTTGGTCTGTGTAATGCACCTGCAACTTTTCAAAGATGCATGCTATCCATCTTCTCTGATATGGTGGAGAAGTTCCTGGAAATCTTCATGGATGACTTCTCAGTATATGGAGACTCATTTAACTCCTGTCTTAATCATCTAGCACTTGTTCTGAAAAGGTGCCAAGAGACTAACCTGGTCTTAAACTGGGAGAAATGTCACTTCATGGTGACTGAAGGAATTGTCCTTGGGCACAAAATTTTAGGCAAGGAAATAGAGGTGGATCAAGCAAAGGTAGAAGTAATTGAAAATTTACCACCACCTACCAATGTTAAGGCAATCAGAAGCTTTCTAGGGCATGCAGGATTTTACAGAAGGTTCATAAAGACTTTTCAAAAATTGCAAAACCTCTAAGTAACCTGCTAGCTACTGACACGCCATTTGTGTTTGACACAGAGTGTCTGCAGGCATTTGAGACCTTGAAAGCCAAGCTGATCACAACACCAGTAATCTCTGCACCAGATTGGACATTACCATTTGAACTAATGTGTGATGCCAGTGACCATGCCATTGGTGCAGTGTTGGGACAGAGGCACACCAAGCTTCTGCACGTCATTTATTATGCTAGCCGTGTTCTAAATGATGCACAGAAGAATTACACAACCACATAAAAAGAGTTACTTGCAGTGGTTCATGCCATTGACAAGTTTAGATCCTATTTAGTAGGGTCAAAAGTGATTGTGTACACTGACCATACTGCTCTTAAATACTTACTCACAAAGCAGGATTCAAAACCCAGGCTCATAAGGTGGGTGTTGCTTCTGCAAGAGTTCGATATAGAGATAAGAGACAGAAAAGGGACAGAGAACCAGGTAGCTGATCATCTGTCCCGAATAGAACTAGTAGCTGGGGCGTCCCTCCCCTCTACTGAGATCTCTGAGACCTTTCCAGATGAGCAACTCTTTGCCATTCAGGAAGCTCCATAGTTTGCAGACATTGCAAACTATAAAGCTGTGAGGTTCATACCCCAGGAGTACAGCAGAGTGCAAAGAAAAAATTAATTTCAGATGCCAAGTACTACCTATGGGATGAGCCATATCTCTTTAAGAGATGTGCAGACGGAATGATCCGCAGATGTGTACCTAGAGAGGAAGCACAAAGGATCCTATGGCATTGTCATGGATCACAGTATGGGGGACATTTCAGAACTGAGCGAACAGCCACTAAAGTCCTCCAATGCGACTTTTACTGGCCTACTCTCTATATGGATGCTCGAGAGTTTGTGCGTAATTGTGACAGTTGCCAAAGAGCTGGCAACTTGCCGCATGGTTACGCCATACCTCAACAAGGGATCTTAGAGATTGAATTGTTTGATGTATGGGGTATTGACTTCATGGGTCCCTTCCCACCATCATAATAAAACACGTATATTCTGGTGGCAGTAGACTATGTATCTAAATGGGTAGAAGCAATTGCCACTCCCAATAATGATACTAAGACCGTGTTGAAATTCCTCTAGAAACACATCTTCAGCAGGTTTGGTGTTCCCATAGTTCTAATCAGTGATGGGGCACTCATTTCTGCAATAAATAACTGTACTCTGCTATGGTCCGATATGGAATTAGCCACAAAGTAGCAACTCCGTATCATCCATAGACAAACGGACAAGCTGAAGTCTCTAATAGAGAGCTAAAAAGAATCCTGGAACGGACTGTTATTGCCCGTAGAAAGGATTGGGCAAAGAGCTTGGATGATGCTTTGTGGGCATACAGAACAGCATTCAAGACTCTTATAGGAACCTCTCCATACCAACTTGTGTATGGGAAGGCCTGTCATCTGGTTGTGTATGGCAAGGCCTGTCATTTGCCCGTGGAACTGGAACATAAAGCCTACTGGGCAACCGGATTCCTAAATCTGGATGCTAAGTTAGCTGGTGAAAAAAGATTGCTCCAGCTAAATGAGCTAGAGGAGTTCAGACTCAGTGCCTTTGAAAATGCAAAAATTTATAAGGAAAAGGCAAAGAAGTGGCATGACAAGAAGTTGTCATCCAGAGTCTTTGAGCCAAGACAAAAAGTTCTGCTCTTCAACTCTAGGCTCAAATTATTCCCGGGAAAACTTCAATCCCAGTGGAGGGGTCCGTATGTGATTACAGGAGTGTCACCATATGGATATGTTGAGCTTCAGGATACTGATTCTGACAAAAAGTTCATTGTTATTGGATAGAGAGTCAAACATTATCTTGAAAGTAATTTTGAGTAGGAATGCTCAAAACTGAGGCTTGAATGAGTCTTAGTAAAGGTCCAGCTAAAGAAAATAAAGAAGTGCTTACTGGGAGGCAACCCAGTCATTAGCAGGTTATTTGTTCTATAAAAGTTTGATATACATTCTTCAAGGTTGATCATTGAAATTGAAAGAATTCACAGAGTTACAGAAGGATTCAATGCACAAAGCAGAGAAAAGGAGCTTGCTGGCAAGAAAACGTCAATAAGGGGTACTCTGGGCGTTAAACGCCAGAATGGGCACCATTCTGGGCGTTTAACGCCAGTAAAGGCACCATTTTGGGCGTTAAACGCCAGAATGGGCACCATTCTAGGCGTTTAACGTCAAAATTGCAGCATGGTGCACGAATTTGTAATCCGCACAACTAACCAGCAAGTGCATTGGGTCGTCCAAGTAATACCTTACGTGAGTAAGGGTCGAATCCCACGGAGATTGTTGGATTGAAGCAAGCTATGTTTATTTTATTAATCTTAGTCATCATACCAATAGGGTTCTTTAGCCTCGTATTTTAATAAAGAAAAGGGCATAAAATAAATAGTTATTACTTTAATAATGGAGAATATGTTGGAGTTTTGGAGATGCTTTGTCCTCTGAATCTCAACTTTTCCTTGAAATCCTTTTCCCACACGCAAGGTCCCTTCCATGGCAAGCTCTATGTAGGGTGTCACCGTTGTCAATGGCTACTTTCTGATTAAGGAATCTAAGAGATACTCATTCAATCTGATGTAGAACGGAGGTGGTTGTCAGACACACGTTCATGGATTGAGAAAGGTGATGAGTGTCACGGATCATCACCTTCTCCATAATTAAGCGCGAATGAACATCTTAGATAAGAAGAAGCGTGTTTGAATGGAAAACAAAAGTAATTGTATTAATTCATTGAGACGCTGCAGAGCTCCTCACCCCCAACAAATGAGTTTAGAGACTCATGCCGTCAAAGTGCATATAATTCAGATCTGAAAATGTCATGAGTTGCAAGATAAGTCTGTAAAAGTTGTTTAAATAGTAAACTAGTAACCTAGGTTTACAGAATATGAGTAAACTAAGATAATTGGTGCAGAAATCCACTTCTGGGGCCCACTTGGTGTGTGCTGGGGCTGAGACTAAAACTATCCACGAGTTGAGGCCTTTCTTGGAGTTGAACTCCAAGTTATAACGTGTTTTGGGCGTTCAACTCCGGATCATGACGTTTTTCTGGCGTTTAACTCCAGACAGCAGCATGTACTTGGCGTTCAACGCCAAGTTACGTCGTCTATCTTCGCGCAAAGTATGGACTATTATATATTGCTGGCAAGCCCTGGATGTCTACTTTCCAACGCCGTTGAGAGCGCGCCAATTGGACTTCTGTAGCTCCAAAAAATCCATTTTGAGTGCAGGGAGGTCAGGATTTTGGACTCCTGTAGCTTCAAAAAATCCATTCCGAGTGCAGAGAGGTCAGGATCCAACAGCATCAGCAATCCTTTTTCAGCCTAACTCAGATTTTCACTCAGCTCCCTCAATTTCAGCC
Source organism: Arachis duranensis (assembly GCF_000817695.3). Lineage (NCBI taxonomy): Eukaryota > Viridiplantae > Streptophyta > Magnoliopsida > Fabales > Fabaceae > Arachis > Arachis duranensis. The sequence continues at coordinate 68,863,846 of NC_029772.3, read as the reverse complement.
AGAAATTATCTGAAATCACAGAAAAGCACACAAACTCATAGTAGAGTCCAGAAATATGATTTTTTCCTAAAAACTAATAATATTCTACTAAAAATTAATTAAAACATACTAAAATCTACATGAAATTACCCCCCAAAAAGCGTATAAAATATCCGCTCATCACAACACCAAACTTAAACTGTTGCTTGTCCTCAAGCAACTAGATAAATAAAATAGGTTTTAACAGAAATTAAGAAGTAATAATATTTTAGAGTCTTAAATGAAGCTCAGATTCTTATTAGATGAGCGGTGCTTGTAGCTTTTTGTTTCTGAATAGTTTTTTGCTTTGGATCACGACTTTAACCACTCAGTCTCAAGCTTTTCACTTGGACCTGCATGCCACAAGCACATGGTTAGGGACAGCTTGATTTAGCCGCTTAGGTCTGGAATTATTTCCTTAGGCCCTCCTATCCACTGATGCTCAAAGCCTTGGATCCTTTTCACCCTTGCCTTTTGGTTTTAAGGGCTGTTTGGCTTTTATTCCTTTTTATCAATATATATATATATATATTGGATGCTTTTTCTTGCTTCAAGAATCAATTTCATGATTTTTCAGATCATCAATAATATTTTTCGTGTTCCTCATTTTTTCAGGAGCCAATATTCATAAAATTCAAGATAAAAATTATGCACTGTTCAAGCATTCATTCAGAGAACAAAAAGTATTGCCACCACATATAATTAATTATAATTTTTATTATTGAGAACTCGAAAAATATAAATTACTTCTTTATTCTAAAAATCTACTACTTTATTCATGCCTGATGATGATGAGAAAAATAAATTATAACTTAATTGGAATTAAAATCAAAATAGATCTACTAATTACTACTACTACTACCACTATATATCTCCTAAGGTAAATTTCCATAACAACACTATCACAGAGTTAAAGCAAAAAAATTGGAACTCAACAACCTGTTGTTTTGAGGAGTAGATGTTCCTCTAATCTGTGGGGTGTTTTTCAAGGATTAATTTTTGGCGCTTCAGCTCCCTTAGATCACGCCGTTGCTCTTCCTGTTCCTTAAGCAGTTTGCAAAGTATGCTACTTTGATTGCTCTGTTCTTCCCTTATTTGGTCCATAGCTTCTTGCAATTTGGAAATAGAAGCCTCAAGATGTCCCCAATATTCGAATTGAGG
>NC_029772.3:68860194-68862489 GCF_000817695.3 Arachis duranensis | reverse complement strand
GAGCATAGAAATTAAGCTTGGATAGGCCAATCTGGCGTCCTTGGAATTCCTGTTTGCTATTTTGTATAGCTCACATGAGATCGGTTGATGGACTTCTACTTCTTTTCCTAACATAATGCAGTGAATCATTACTGCTCTTTTAATAGTAACTTCAGAACGGTTGCTGGTGGGCAATATGGAACGCCCTATGAAATCCAGCCAGCCTCTGGCAGCTGGTTTGAGATCTTCTCTTTTGAGTTGATTTGGGATGCCAGTCATGCTGGTGGTCCACCTGGCTTCAGGGATGCATAGATCCTCTAGAATCTTGTCCAGACCTTTATTTACCCTCATCATTCTCCTATTAAAGGAGTCTGGATCATCTTTCAGTTGAGGAAGCTTAAATTCTGGGTCATCTTTCAGTTGGGGAAGCTTAAATATCTCCCTGATCTTGTCAGGATGGGTATGAACAATCTTTCCTCTGACTAAGGTCCGATGGTCATAGAGAGTAGCTCCAATTATTCTTTGCCTGTCTGTCTGCCATAGATTAGCATAGAACTCCTGAACCATGTTCCTTCCCACTTTCGTTTCAGGATTGGCCAGAATTTCCCAGTTCCTATTTCGAATTTGCTCTTGGATCTCCAGATATTCATCTTCTTTCAGATCAAATTTGACTTCCGGGATCACTGATCTGTGACTCATTATTTTGTAGTAATGGTCTGAATGTTCTTTAGTTAAGAACTTCCCTTGATTCCAAAGTGGCTTTGGAGTGTTCTCTTTCTTGCCTGTTGGGGTGGGTTGTTTTCCTTTAGGAGCCATGATCTTAATGAGTATGTTTTTGTGATCACGGATAAACACACCAAACTTAGAGCTTTGCTTGTCCTCAAGCAAAAGAGAAGAAAGAAGAGGGATAGGAGGAGAGCAAGTGTGGCATGGTGATGAGGAGAGGGGCGCCGAATTCAATATATAGGGTGGGGGGGTGGGAAATTTTCAAAAATAAGAAAAAGATAAGATAGAAGATATGATTTGTAAAAGATAGATAAGAAAAAGATATAGTTTAAAAAGAGAAAGATCTGAATAATAATTAAAAGATAGATCTGAATTTTTAATTTTGAAAAAGATTTTAAAAACAATAATTGAGTTTTGAAAACAAACTTAAAAGAGTTGGATTGGATTGGAAAACAATTTGTCTTTATGGATTAAGATATATTTGAAATTTTTGAAACAAGGATTTTAGAAATAAGGATTTTTAGAAAACTAATTTGATATGAGGGATGACAATTTGAAACATGTTTATGTAAGAAATCATGAATTGAAACATAAAAATTTAGAAAAATTATAAAGAAAACGAATTTTTACCTCCTCCCACCATCCTTGCGTTAAACGCCCAAACGATGCATGTTTTGGGCGTTTAACGCCCAAATGCTGCTTCTCCTGGGCGTTCAACGCCCAGCTGATGCTTCTTTCCGGCATTGAACGCCAGGAAGTCCTTTGTCACTGGGCGTTTTTCTGAACGCCCAGGATGCTAATAATCTGGCGTTAAACGCCCAGAAGGTGCTTCTTTTTGGCGTTTAACGCCCAGATGGCTACCCTTACTGGCGTTGAACGCCCAGTGGGTGCTTCTTTTGGGCGTTCAACGCCCAAAATGTTTCTTACTGGCTTTTTTTCACCAGTAAACGTCCAAATTCCCCTGTAACTCTGTGAATTTGATTAATTGCTTTTTTACCTTGAAGATATGTTGACCTATACCTGTAAAAATCAACAGAAACAAATAAAATTAAATTTTGTGATTGGCTGGATTGCCTCCCAGCAAGCGCTTCTTTAATGTCATTAGCTGGACTATTACTGAGCTTTAATTAAGTCTCAGTTTTGAGCATTCTTGCTCAAAATTACCTTCAAGATAATGCTTAACTCTTTGTCCATTAACAATGAACGTTTTGTTAGAGTCATTATCCTGAAGCTCTATGTATCCATATGGTGATACACTTGTAATTACATATGGACCTCTCCACCGGGATTTTAATTTCCCGGGGAATAATTTGAGCCTAGAATTAAATAGCAAAACTTTCTGCCCCGGCTCAAAGACTCTGGATGACAATTTCTTATCATGCCATCTTTTGCTTTCTCCTTGTAAATTTTTGCATTCTCAAAAGCATTGAGTCTAAATTCCTCTAGCTCATTTAACTGGAGCAATCGTTTTTCTCCAGCTAACTTGGCATCAAGGTTTAGGAATCTGGTTGCCCAGTAGGCCTTGTGTTCCAGTTCCACTGGCAAGTGACATGCCTTTCCATACACAAGCTGGTATGGAGAGGTCCCTAT
>NC_029772.3:68858203-68859049 GCF_000817695.3 Arachis duranensis | reverse complement strand
TGCATGCCCCAAAAAGCTTCTGATTGCCTTAACATTGGCAGGTGGTGGTAATTTTTCAATTACCTCTACCTTAGCTTGATCCACCTCTATCCCCTTGTTCGAGATTTTGTGCCTAAGGACAATTCCTTCAGTCACCATAAAGTGACACTTCTCCCAGTTTAAAACCAGGTTAGTCTCTTGGCATCTCTTTAGAACAAGTGCTAAATGGTTAAAGCAGGAGCTGAATGAGTCTCCAAATACTGAAAAGTCATCCATGAAGACTTACAGGAATTTTTCCACCATATCAGAGAAAATTGAGAGCATGCACCTCTGAAAAGTTGCAGGTGCATTGCACAGGCCAAATGGCATCCTTCTGTATGCAAATACTCCAGATGGGCAGGTGAATGCCGTTTTCTCCTGATCATGGGGATCTACTGCAATTTGATTATAACCTGAATATCCATCCAAGAAGCAGTAGTATTCATGACCTGCTAGTCTTTCTAGTATTTGGTCTATGAATGGTAAAGGAAAATGATCCTTTCTGGTGGCTGTATTGAGCCTTCTATAATCAATACACATACGCCACCCTGTAACTGTTCTTGTAGGAAGCAGTTCATTTTTTTCATTGTGAACCACTGTCATGCCTCCCTTTTTAGGGACGACTTGGACAGGGCTTACCTAGGGGCTGTCAGAAATAGGATAAATAATCCCAGCCTCTAGTAATTTATTGACCTCTTTCTGCACCACTTCTTTCATAGCTGGATTCAGCCGCCTTTGTGGTTGAACCACTGGCTTGGCGTCATCCTCCAGTAAGATCTTGTGCATGCATCTGGCTGGGCTAATGCCCTTAAGATCACTGATGGACCA
>NC_029772.3:68857180-68857801 GCF_000817695.3 Arachis duranensis | reverse complement strand
TCCTGGGATCTTTAAGCTTCTCAGGTAAGCTTTTCAGAATGACTGCACTGCATTCTTCAGTGAGGTAAACTTTTTCAGTCTATCTCCAATCCTTCTTATGACTTAAGATCTCTTTCATGAACTTAGCATAAGAGGGTATTTGCTCAAGTGCTTCTGCAAACGGGATCTTTATTTCAAGAGTCCTGAGATAGTCTGCAAAGCGGGCAAACTGCTTATCCTATTCCGCTTGGCGGAGTTTTTGAGGATAAGGCATTTTGGCTTTGTATTCCTCAACCTTAGTTGCTGCAGGTTTGTTGCCTGTAGAAGTGGGTTGGGAAGCCTTTTAGAAGGGTTGCTATCAGCACTTGTGTGTGACTGATTTCCCACTGGCGTTTGAATGCCAGGGGTGGAAGCTGGAGTGGCGTTAAACGCCACCTCCTTATTTGTTACTGGCGTCTGAACGCCAGAACTATGCTCCCCTTGGGCGTTCAACGCCGGATTCATGCTTGTTTCTGGCGTTGAACGCCAGGAATGAGCATGGTCTGGGCGTTTAGCGCCAGCATTATTCCTCTCTGGGCTCTGATTGTCCTTAGAGGGATTTTGAGTAGCCAATTGTTCATTTCTTGGCTTCCTGCTGCTTTG
>NC_029772.3:68856842-68857058 GCF_000817695.3 Arachis duranensis | reverse complement strand
TGTCTGCTTTAATTGCACTTCCATATTCCTGTTAGCCATTCTTGTTTCCTGTAATATTTCCTTGAATTCGGCTAGCTGCTGAGTTAGAAAGTCTAATTGCTGATTGAATTCATTAGCCTGATCTACAGGACTGCGTTCAGCAGTTACTGTTTTAGCTTCTTCTTTCATGGAAGATTCACTGCTTAGGTACAGATGCTGATTTCTGGCAACTGTATT
>NC_029772.3:68856404-68856686 GCF_000817695.3 Arachis duranensis | reverse complement strand
CCACTCTGAAAACATTTCAGAGGGGCATTTTCTTAGCATCTCTCTGTATCTCTCCCAGGCATCATAAAGGGATTCATTATCTCCTTGTTTGAAGCCTTGGATGCTTAGCCTTAGCTGTGTCATCCGTTTTGGAGGGAAATAGTGATTCAGGAATTTTTATAACAGCTGTTTCCATGTTTTTATGCTGTTCTTAGGTTGGTTATTTAACCACCTCTTGGCTTGATCTTTTACAGCAAATGGAAACAGTAATAATCTGTAGACATCCTGATCCACTTCCTTATA
>NC_029772.3:68804911-68856309 GCF_000817695.3 Arachis duranensis | reverse complement strand
TGTGGAAGACCAGAATACTGGCAGTTTTGCTGCACCATGATAATGAGCTGAGGATTCAACTCAAAGCTACTAACTCCAATGGAGGGTATACAGATACTACTCCCATATGAAGCAGTAGTGGGGTTAGCATATGACCCCAGAGTCCTCCTGAACTGTTCATTCCCACTTAATTCCATGATGGAATAAAAGAGATGATATGTATGTTGATATTATTTTATTTTATAAAAAATTAATTTTTATAAAATAGAATAAAAACGAAACAAATAAAAGAAATTGAAAATATTTTGAAATTGAAATCTGAATTGTTATATAAAATTTTTGAAAAATGTAGTTCAAAATTAGTTAGAAAGTATATATTTTTTTTTAATTTTTGAATTTTATGATGAAAGAGAAAAATATGCAAAAGACACAAGATTCAAAATTTTTAGATCCAATGTTCCTTATTTTCGAAAATTTTGGAGGGAAAACACCAAGGAACACCAAACTTAAAAATTTTAAGATCAAAACACAAGAAAGACTCAAGAACACCTTGAAGATTCACAAGAACACCAAGAACAAAAGAAAGAACACCAAACTTAAAATTTTTAGAAAACCAAGACAAATTTTCGAAAATTAAAGAAAAATTAACAAGGAAACACCAAACTTAGAGTTTGGCACAAAATTCAATCAAAGCAAAATTATTTTTGAAAAAGATTCCAAAGAGGATACCCAATTATCAAGAACAACTACTAAAGCTCCAGCCAATTGGGCAGCAACTTCAGAGTTGATTTTAAAAATGTATTATATTTATGGATATAAGTAAAAATTTTTGAAAGTTAATGTTTTGAAAAAGCACAAGAAAAACAAGAAAAGACACAAAACAAGAAAAACTCAAGATCAAACAAGCAAAATAAACAAGAACAACTTGAAGATCAATGAAGAACAAAGACACTAATACGAAAATTTTAAAGAAAAAAATACAAAATATGAAATTGACACCAAACTTAGAATAAGACACTAGACTCAAAGAGAAATTAAAAATTAATAAAGAAAAAATAATATTTTTGAAAAGAAAATAAAAGACTCTGACCCAATTACCAAAATCTTCCTAATCTAAGAAATAAAATAAACCTTTAGTTGTTCAAACTCGAACAATCCCCGGCAACGGCGCCAAAAACTTGGTGCACGAATTTGTAATCTGCACAACTAACCAGCAAGTGCACTGGGTCGTCCAAGTAATACCTTACGTGAGTAAGGGTCGATCCCACGGAGATTATTGGTTTGAAGCAAGCTATGTTTATTTTATTAGTCTTAGTCAGGATGTCAATCAAAATTATCAATGGGAATTATTAGATTGGAGAAATAAAAGAGAATAAAATCGTTACTTGTTGTGCAGTAATGGAGAATATGTTGGAGTTTTGGAGATGCTTTGTCCTCTGAATCTCAACTTTTCCTTGAAATCCTTTTCCCACACGCAAGGTCCCTTCCATGACAAGCTCTATGTAGGGTGTCACCATTGTCAATGGCTACTTCCCATCCTCTCAGTGAAAATGTTCCTATACTCTGTCACAGCACGGCTAATCATCTGTCGGTTCTCAATCAGGTTGGAATAAAATCCAATGATTCTCTTGAGTCTGTCACTAACACCAAGCCTTCAGGAGTTTGAAGCTCGTCACAGTCATTCAATCCCGGAATCCTACTCGGAATACCACAGACAAGGTTAGCCTTTCCGGATATACCGCAGACAAGGTTTAGACTTTCCGGATCCTCAAGAGTGGCCGCCATCAGTTCTAGCTTATACCACGAAGATTCTGATTAAGGAAGCTAAGAGACACTCATTCAATCTGATGTAGAATGGAAGTATTTGTCAGGTACACGTTCATGGATTGAGAAAGGTGATGAGTGTCATGGATCATCACCTTCTCCATAATTAAGCGCGAATGAACATCTTAGATAAGAACAAGCATGTTTGAATGGAAAACAAAAGTAATTGTATTAATTCATTGAGACGCTGCAGAGCTCCTCACCCCCAACAATGGAGTTTAGAGACTCATGCCGTCAAAGTGCATAAAAATTCAGATCTGAAAATGTCATGAGGTACAAGATAAGTCTCTAAAAGTTGTTTAAATAGTAAACTAGTAACCTAGGTTTACAGAAAATGAGTAAACTATGATAGATGATGCAGAAATCCACTTCTGGGGCCCACTTGGTGTGTGCTGGGACTGAGACTTAAGCTTCTCACGTGCCTGGGGCTGTTTTGGGCGTCCAACGCCAGGTTAATCCACGAGCTAAGGCATTTCTTGGCGTCAAACTCCGAGTTATGACGTGTTTTGGGCGTTCAACTCCGGATCATGACGTTTTTCTGGCGTTTAACTCCAGACAGTAGCATGTACTTGGCGTTCAACGCCAAGTTACGTCGTCTATCTTCGCGCAAAGTATAGACTATTATATATTGCTGGAAAGCCCTGAATGTCTACTTTCCAACGCCGTTGAGAGCGCGCCAATTGGACTTCTGTAGCTCCAAAAAAATCATTTCGAGTGCAGGGAGGTCAGGATCCAACAACATCAGCAGTCCTTTTTCAGCCTAATTCGAGTGCAGGGAGGTCAGATTCCAACAGCATCAGCAGTCCTTTTGTCAGCCTTCTTCAGAGTTTTGCTCAAATCCCTCAATTTCAGTCAGAATTTTCCTGAAATCACAGAAAAACACACAAACTCATAGTAAAGTCCAGAAATATGATTTTTGCCTAAAAACTAATAATATTCTACTAAAAATTAATTAAAACATACTAAAATCTACATGAAATTACCCCCAAAAAGCGTATAAAATATCCGCTCATCACAGCATCCTGGGCGGTCAGCAAAACCCCCAGTGATAAAGGGGTTTTTGGCGTTTAACGCCAGCCAGGGCACCTGGCTGGGCGTTAAACGCCCATAATGGCCACCAAGTGGGCGTTAAACGCCAGAATGGATACCATTCTAGGCGTTTAACGCCAGAAAGGTAGGGGATAGAGATTTTGTTTTCCACTTCAAATTTTTTCAAACTTTATAATTTTGATCCATAATTTTTTGCATAAACACATTACAAACTTTCATCATTCCCCTTCAATTTTCAAAAAATTAAACAACTTTCTAAATCATTCCTCAATTCATCATTCACCTTCAAATTTCAAAATTAAACAACTTTCTAAATCATTCCTCAAAATCTCTTTCAAATCCCTTCCAAATCTTCTTCAAAAACTCAAATATCTTCTCAAATTCTTTCCATATCTTCTCAAATCTCCTTCAAAATTTTCGAAATCTCTCCCCCTCCCTTATAAATAACGCTCGGCCATCCCCCTCTCCCCACCATTCGAATTTGCTCTCCTCCTCTCTCTCCTCTTTCCTTTCTTTTGTTTGAGGGCAAGCAAACCTCTAAGTTTGGTGTGCTTTTCCGTGATCATTAAGCCAAGACTTATCAAGATCATGGCTCCTAAGGGAAAACAAACCAATTCAAGAGGCAAGAAAGAGAATACTCCAAAGAATCTTTGGAGTCAAGAGAAGTTCTTAACCAAAGAACATGCAGACCATTACCACAAAATAATGGGTCTAAGGTCAGTGATTCCAAAGGTTAAATTCGATCTGAAAGGAGACGAATACCCGGAGATCCAAGAGCAAATTCAAAACAGAGGATGGGAAGTTCTAACCAACCCTGAGACAAAGGTTGGAAGAAATATGGTTCAGGAATTATACTCAAATCCGTGGCTGACAGATAAGCAGAGAATGACTGGAACTGCTTTTCATACCTACAGAACCATGGTCAGAGGGAGAATTATTTACTTCCATCTGGACAAAATAAGAGAGGTCTTCAAATTGCCTCAACTACAAGATGATTCTGAATCCTTTAATAGGAGAATGGTGAGAACAAATAAGGGGTTGGATCAAGTTCTAGAGGACATATGCCTCCCTAGAACTAAGTGGACAACCAATTCAAAAGGTGTCCCAAACCAACTCAAGAGAGGAGATCTCAAACCAATTGCAAGAGGTTGGCTAGACTTCATTGGGCGTTCTATATTGCCCACTAGCAACCGTTCTGAGGTCACCATCAAGAGAGCAGTGATGATTCATTGCATTATGCTGGCAAAAAGAAGTGGAGGTTCATCATCTGATTGCTTGTGAGATTTACACAATTGCAAACAAGAATTCCACTGAAGCCAAACTGGCTTACCCAAGCTTAATCTCTTTTCTATGTAAAGATGCTAGGGTGAGGATGGGAGTAGATGAATTCATCCCAATTGAACATCCAATCACCAAGAAGTCAATGGAAGGACAAATGCAAGATAATTCTATCAAAAGGAGGGCGCAGGAGTTCCTCCCTGAACTTCCTGAAATTGACTACTGGGCCAGCCTAAAAGCATCTGTTGCCAAGCTTCAAGAAACTATGGAACAAATTAAAGAAGAATAGCAGAATCAAAACTGCATGCTCTGCAAATTGCTGAAGGAACAAGATAAGCAGGGGCGTGAGCTACAGGAGCTGAAGCACCAGAAGCTCTCCCTTGAAAGGTCAAATACCCCACAAGTTGAGGGAGCATCCACTTCTCAAAATCAAGGTTGTTGAGTCCTAACTCTGTGATAACCTCTTTCATTAGGAGTATATTTTAGAGTCATTTAATTTTTTGTTTTCTATTACTATTAGTCTTATCTTATATTTATTTTTGAGTCTTGTTCTTAATTCAGGATTAATAAAATTTAAGGTTCATGTCTTAAAGCTATGAATGTTCTATGAATCCATCACCTCTCTTAAATGAAAAATGCTTTAATCACAAAAGAACAAGAAGTACAGGATTTCGAATTTATCTCTGAAACTAGTTAAATTAGTTTGATGTGGTGACAATACTTTTTATTTTCTGAATGAATGCTTGAACAGTGCATATGTCTTTTGAATTTGTTGATTAAAGAATGTTAAACTTGTTGGCTATTGAAAGAATGATGAAAAAGGAGAAATGTTATTGAGGATCTGAAAAATTATCAAATTGATTCTTGAAGCAAGAAAAAGTAGTGAATTCAAAAAAAATTATTAATAAATATAAAAAGTGATCCAAGTGTGCTTAAGAACCCTGGACACCTCTAATTGGGGACTCTAGCAAAGCTGAGTCACAATCTAAAAAGGTTCACCCAGTTATGTGTCTGTGGCATGTATGTATCCGGTGGTAATACTGGAAGACAGAGTACTTTGGGCCACAGCCAAGACTCATAAAGTTCAAGAATCATCATACTTAACTAGGAGAATCAATAACACTATCTGAATTCTGAGTTCCTATAGATGCCAATCATTCTAAACTTCAAAGGATAAAGTGAGATGCCAAAACTGTTTATAAGCAAAAAGCTACTAGTCCCGCTCATCTAATTGGAGCTAAGTTTCATTGATATTTTGGAGTCTATAGTATGTTCTCTTCTTTTATCCTATTTGATTTTCAGTTGCTTGGGGACAAGCAACAATTTAAGATTGGTGTTGTGATGAGCGGATAATTTATATGCTTTTTGGCACTATTTTTAGTATGTTTTTAGTACATTTTAGTTAGTTTTTAGTATGTTTTTATTAGTTTTAATTTAAAATTCACTTTTCTGGGCTTTACTATGAGTTTGTGTGTTTTTCTGTGATTTCAGATAATTTCTAGCTGAAATTGAGAGACCTGAGTAAAAATCTGATTCAGAGGCTGAATATAGTCTATACTTTAGCTATAATAGTCTATACTTTGCCCGAGATTTGATGGCCCAAACCGGCGTTGCAAATCAACTTCAGAATTCCCGGCGTTTAACGCCAGAACTGGCACAAAAATTGGAGTTAAACGCCCAAACTGGCACAAAAGCTGGCGTTTAACTCCAGGAAAAGTCTCTACACATGAAAGCTTCAATGCTCAGCCCAAGCACACACCAAGTGGACCCCGGAAGTGAATTTTTATGTCATTTACTCATTTCGTATATCCTAGGTTACTAGTTCACTATAAATAGGATATTTTCACATTGTATCTTTATCTCATGAGACATTACACGTTTCTTATTGTATCTTCTATGGCATGAGTCTCTAAACCCCATGGTTGGGGGTGAGGAGCTCTGCTGTGTCTTGATGGATTAATGCAATTACTACTGTTTTTCATTCAATCACGCTTGCTTCTATTCTAAGATATCACTTGATCCTCAACTTAATGAATGTGATGATCCGTGACACTCATCATCATTCTCACCTATGAACGTGTGCCTGACAACCACCTCCGTTCTACTTTAGATTGAGTGAATATCTCTTGGATTCTTTAATCAGAATCTTCGTGGTATAAGCTAGAATTGATGGCGGCATTCAAGAGAATCCAGAAGGTCTAAACCTTGTCTGTGGTATTCTGAGTAGGATTCAAGGATTGAATGACTATGACGAGCTTCAAACTCCTGAGGGCTGGGCGTTAGTGACAGACGCAAAAGAATCACTAGATTCTATTCCAACTTGATTGAGAACCGAGAGATGATTAGTCGTGCTGTGACAGAGCGCATTGAACATTTTCACTGAGAGGATGGGAGGTAGCCATTGACAACGGTGAAACCCTACATACAGCTTGCCATGGAAGGAGCCTTGCGTGCATGAAGAAGAAGACAGTAAGAAAGCAGAGATTCAAAAGATAGAGCATCTCTAAAACCTCAACCTGTTCTCCATTACTGCAAAACAAGTATTTATTTCATGTTCTTTTACTTTTCACAATTAAACCTGAGAATTATTGATATCCTGACTAAGAGTTACAAGATAAACATAGCTTCCTTCAAGCCAACAATCTCCGTGTGATCGACCCTTACTCACGTAAGGTATTACTTGGACGACCCAGTGCACTTGCTGGTTAGTTGTGCGGAATTGCAAAAGTGTGATTGCAATTTCGTGCACCACACACACACACACACACACACACACACACACACACACACACAGATATATATATTTCTATTACTTGTATATTTTTTTGTATATTTTATTTTTTGCTAATTTGAAAATAATAGTTGATTTGGCAAAAATTGAGTGGTTGATTCTAAGATTTTGCCATGTAACCGATGTTCCTGACATGGCATTAATAGGAGGAGAAAGATGTCTTAAAAAATGTAGGTAAACTTATCCATCTACTTTTATATATTAAGAATAGATTCTTAAATTTAACATTTTAAAAAGTTACATAATCAAACAAATTAATTTTAAAAAACATATAGGTAAATAGGTAATAACACATTATAGCTAAAATAGGAAAAAGAAATTGAAAATATTATTGGTGCGAATTTTTGGAATATCCACAACTGAGCTGCCAAGTGCACCAGGTCGTCCAAGCAAAAATCTCAGGTGAGTGAGGGTCGATCCTATGAGGACTGATGGACTGAGCAACAATGGTCGACTGATAGGTTTAGTTAGGCAGATAGAAAAGTTAGTTTGGTGATTTTAAATAGCATTACACAGTAATTCAAACGTAAAGAAAGCAAATAAGAGAATTGATGAGAAATCAATAAGAGAAAACAGTTAAGTTATCTGAGATGTTTACTTTTCTGGATCAAGTTTTCTGATCAACTATTTAATTCTGTAGGAATCATTTCATGGCAAACTGTAATTGACTAAACTCTAATGTCTTAGTGATTTAGTCTCCTCTAACCTTCATGAACCGCCAATGACTTGGTCACTTGATTCCGATTAGAGGGTTAAGTTCAATTTTAGTTTATGGCCACAAAAACCCTAATTACCCAAAGCTAAGAGGATTATATGTCACATATCCTGATTAGTTCAAGTAATTAGCAATTTAGGAGGAATTCACTTTCAAGATGTTGTTCAGGTGAGAGACCTTTTCCAAGGATCATAGGAACGCATATAGAATAAGGGTCATACTTTCGTTCCACCCAGATTCATAAAATGAAGAACAAAAGTAATTCTTCAAACTGAATCAATACATTAATTAAAATAGAAAAGGATAAATCTTTTCCCTTTTATATCTAACCTAATTTGATTTGAAACTAAAATAAAATATTAAATTCTAAATCTAAAAGATTTTGTTTGTAAATAAAAATAACTAAAATAAGATAAAAGATAACAATTAAAAGCTAAATCCCACTAAAGATGCTCCCTTGGGTGAAGTTGACCTGCACTTTTGGCGTTCAATGCCAGAATTGGCTTTCAGCGCCAAAATTGGCAATGGCTCAGGTGTTGGTTCTGTCTTCCTGGGCGCTAAACATCAGGCTCGGCGTTTAGCGCACTTCATGGCAGTGATTTCAGATGAAAAATATAGACTATTATATATTGTTGGAAATCTCTAGAAGTTGGCTTTCCAACGACGTTAAATCTGTGTCAATTGGATCTTTGTAGCTCAAGTTACGCTCGTTGGAGTGCAAGGAGGTTAGGGTTGATATAATCCACTTTCTTCCTCTTTTTTGCACAAAACTCTGCCAAATTAGCCCGAATTTCATCTAAAATAATAAAAATATGAAAACAATACAAAATAGCATACAAATAGGATTTTAGCACTAAAATATAATTAAACTTACTAAATTCTAACTAAATTTAACTAGAAAATAAGCAGAAAATGGGTATAAGATATTCACATATCACAACACCAAAGTTGAACTATTACTTGTCCTCAAGCAACTAAAAATAATGTAGGACTGAGAAGAGAAAAATGCCTAAGACTTTAGTGTTCATTTAAGCTCTTGTCTAATCACTAAGTGGGATTTATGGTACTATAACTTGGAATAGGTCTGGCATCTTACTATCATTTGAAGTTCAGAAATGTTAATGCCTTTCTGAACTAGAACTCAGATGATATTATGGATTATTTTTCTCTTGAAACTCTGATTGATTCTTGAACACAACTTTTTCTTATCTTTTCTTTGGTTCTTTGCACCTTGAGCCTAGCCGTGACTCTAAGTGTTTTGTCTTCAACCTTAACTTGATACAACAACACAACAAGCACTTAACTAGTGAACTCTTTTAAGTTCTAATTTTTTCTTTTTATTTTCTCCCAGTCAGTGGTGCTTAGAGCCTTTGGCATACTCTATATTTATACTTAGTCTCGACTCTAAGTGCTCTGTCTCAAGGGTTACTTGATACATTCACATCACAAGCATATGGTTAGAAAAATAACTCTTTGAGCTTTTAATCATATTTGACCTTCCTAACCATTGATGCTCAGAGCATTGGACCTTGTTTTTTATTTTTCTTTTTTGCTGTTTATTTTGCTTCAAGGACCAGCTTCTTACTTACATTTAGAGAATTCATAATTCTTCTCTAAATTCCTGTACCTCAGGAATCAACATTCTTAACTTCAAGATCAAATATGCACTGTTCAGTTCATACATTCAGAATTATAGATAATACCACCACATCAAAGTAATCAAAATAACAGATAATATATAACATAAGTCTCATGCATTTTACTACTTCTTTTCTTTTTCTTTTGATTTTTCAAGCTTAGTGGGTAATACATGAGACACTTTACAAAGTAAAAAATAAAACATCAAAATAAAAAACTAAACTAGAAAAACAATAAAGTACTACCACTAATCATGCAAAGAATTTCAAACAGAAAATAAGAAATAAGATAAAATAATGAAAAATAGAAAATAAATAGAAAAGCAGATAATGAAACTCAACCACCTAAGTCATGATGGCTGCTGCTCCCTCCTCAAACTGTGCTCTTCCGTGAAGAAGATTCACTTTCCTTTGGTGCCATTGATGATAATATAAACTGAGAGCTTGCTCGACAACACCAAACTTAAAGGTTTGCTTGTCCCTAAGCAAAGAAAAACTGAAAACATGGAGGGACATAAAAAGCATACGCATGAGTAAAAACAAAAATAATGCAAAAGAAGATATGAGTGATAGAAGGGAAAGAAAAAAATATATTCTTTTTGGGTACATGCATTTACCTTGAAAATTTTGTCCAATGTGGGCGTTAAACGCCCACCTGGCATTTAATGCCACCTTCCTCTTAACGCCCTCCTGGCGTTTTTAACGCCAGCTTCTGCTTTCCAAGCTAGGCGCTGAACGCCCAGCTTGGCGTTTAGCGCCAATACACTTGAGTGGACTATTCTCCAGGGTGTTCTGTTTCTCCTTCAGAGTCCTCCTGTCCCTGTTCTACACACTTTGCATGACCACAAACAAGATTAAACCAAGGAAAACTGTGAGTAATAAGAATATTGAGAATCAAAGATAAAGAAAACAAACTGAAAGAAAAACCAAAGGATACTCAGTGTTGGGTTGCCTCCCAACAAGCGCTTTTTTACCGTCACTAGCTTGACAGTCAGCTCCACTAGGGAGGGGGTGATCATAGGGACTCAGCTCTTCGCGTTTCACCGTGAACTTCTTTCTTGTGCTATCACGGATTAACTCTATATGCTCAAGAGATAGGATCCGGTTTACTGTATAAGGTATGGTTGGACTTTTAGTAATTACCACCTTCATTCCAAGTGAAAAATCCTCAGTGGGGATCTTTTTGTTCCCCCATCCCTTAGGTACTTTCTTCTTGGAAACTTTCTCCTTAGTGGATGACGGACACCCAACACCAAATTTATGTTTGATATCAGAGGGAATTGTATTGATTCCCACCAAAAGAGGCTTGAGCTATAAACCTTGTTGTGCATTATCAGGAGGTTCTTGAAAATTTGGAACAATAAGATCAGTCTGCTTGTACTTCTCCTTTTTGCCTGATGAATGCATAGTTTTGAAGACATGAAAGCCCAGTTGCTCACTATGCACTCTAAGCACCAATTTACCTTCTTCCACATCAATCAGAGCTCTCCCAATGACAAGGAATGGTCTTCCTAGGATTTTAGAGGCATTTTCATGCTCCCCCGTATCAAGAATCACAAAATCTATTGGGAGGAAGAACTTTTCTACCTTAACCACGATATTCTCTACTAATCCATGTGCAGGTTTCAGAGAGTTGTCTGCCAATTGTAATGCTATCCTTGTTGGCTGTGCCTCTTTGATTTGCAACTTCTTCATCACAAAAAAGGACATTAAATTGATGCTTGCGCCTAGATCACACAAGGCTTTCTCAAAGGTTGTGCTCCCAATGATGCATGGAATCTGAAAGCTTCGTGGGTCTGGCATCCTTAAAGTTGCTCTACATTATGGCACTACATTCCTTGGTCAAGATCACTATCTCATCTCCCTTTAAAGTCCTCTTCTTGGAAGTGTGTCCTTCATAAACTTGACATAGAGAGGCATTTGCTCCAAAGCCTCAGCAAAAGAAATATTGATTTGCCACTTTCTAAAGACCTCCAAGAACTTTGAAAACTACTTGTCCATGGTCTTCTTTTGAAACCTCTAAGGATAAGGCATTTTTGGCTTGTAGTCTGGTGCCTTAGGCAATGCTGGATACTTCTCAAGATCAATTAGAAAAGGGTGTCTGGATGTCTAGAGGGGGCGTGTACTACAGGGTCTTCAGTCTTCTATGGAGCTTCTTTTTCAACCGGCTCCTCAGTAACTTGTGCTTCCATACTTGCCACCTGTCCACTTACCACGGCGATGGCCTTGTACTCCTCTCTTGGATTTGGATTTGTGTTACTAGGGAGGGTAGTGGTGAAACTCTGATCGATCTATGCAACTTTTGTGACTATTTGACCTATCTGAACCTCCAAGTTTCTGAGTGAAGCTTTGGTTTCCTACATAAAACTATGTTGATTCTTGGAGAGTTCTGCAATAATAGACACCAAGTCAGGAGCATTCTGAGGTGGAGAAGGTGCTTGCTGTGGTTGAGAGGTCTGGCACCGCCAGTTGTTGAAATTATTTTGATTAAAGCTGCCTTGAGAATTATTAAAATTTTGCTGCCATTGAGGTTGTTCTCTCCACCCAAAGTTTGAGTGATTCCTCCACCCTTGATTAAAAGTTTGAGAATAAGGAGCATAATTAGGGTTTCTAGAGGAATTTCCCATGTAATTAACCTGCTCAGGTGTATACTGGCCATAAATGTAAGTCTCACCTTGAGAGAATCCACCACTCATATCATAAGGAGCATCTAGGAGAACACTGTGAACATTAGCAACTGAACTTTGCATTCTACTCAAATGTTGAGTAATGAGGCTCATTTGTTGAGACAAGAGTTTGTTTTGAGCAAGAAGTGCATCTATAACTCCCACCTCCATGACTCCTTTCTTTACTGAAGTCATCTCCGAAGAGTATCAGTACTGGTTATTGGCAACCATCTCAATAAGCTCATTAGCCTCTTCATCCATTTTCTTCATGTGTAAAGAACCACCTGCAGAATTATCCAAAGACATCTTGGTCATATTGATGCGTGAGAATTTTGTATCCTTTTCCTTTTATTTTTTAGTTGTTTTTAATTAAATTTTATTTAATTTCATAATGTTATAGTTCAAAAATTCTCTTTGGATGCTACTTTGAGTTGTTTTAGTGTTTTTATGATTTCAGGTGAAATTCAAAGCAATTTGGCAGAGTTTGGAGCAAAAAGGGAAAATGCTAGCAGCACCCCCTTGGGTGCTAAACGCCCAACTAGCGTTTAGCGCCAGCAAGGGACACAAGCCAGCAATGTGCTACTGCACCCCTCCAGGGTGCTAAACGCCCATCTGGCATTTAATGCCAGCAGTGTTGATTGAATTCACTCTCTCTTTGGTCTTCTCAAGTAGATTTAGCATTTAGTATTAGTTATATTTTATTTTCTTTTTGTAATTTTTATTTACAAACAATATCTTTTAGTCTTAGGGTTTATTATTTTATTTCCGAATCAAATTAGGTTAGTATAAAAGAAAAAAGATCCACCTTATCTCGGATCTCCTCTTTTTCGCACGTTTCACTTTTGTAAGAACCTTAGTTTTTCTCTGTAAGTCATCAGCAACTAAACTTCTTCGATTAAGGTTAGGAGCTCTATTTATTTCTATGGATTAAGAACATTGCTTTTCTATTTTAATTAATATATTGATTTGGTTTCAAGGATTGTTTTCGTTCTTAATCTAATGAATCTGGGTGGAACGAGAGTATGACTGATGCATGAAAACTTGTCTCTCAACAAATTTTCCTTCGGCAAGTATACCGAATTATCGTCAAGTAAAAACTCACAATAGAGTGAGGTCGAATCCCACAAGGATTGATTGGTCAAGCAATTTTAATTGGAAGATTATGCTAGTTGAGCTGAACAGGATGTAGTTGAGAATTGCAGAAAATTAAATGGCAGGAAAGTAAATAACAGAAAATAAAGTGCAGAATCTTAAATGGGGATTTGGGGCAATGAGCATGAAAATAAATGACAGAAAGTAAAGAGAATGGGTAAGATCAAAAATGGGGAAATCATTGGGTTCAGGAGATGTTGCATTCTCCGGATTAAGTTCATTCTCATCTCTTCCTCAATTAATGCATTCATTGATCTCCTTGGCAATCTTAAGTGATTGGATCCCAATTCCTTGGCAATCCAATCTCTCTAAGCTTGAACAATTGCCCAATTCCTTGATTTAATTTCTCATGGGAAGAGATGAAGTGTGGTCACTGATTATACCACATGTATTTCCAAATCAAAATGTTGGGAGGATTACATGTCACTATATCCGCCCAAACCCCAATTTGGTCCAACATGAGAAAGCATTTCTAGCATGATCTCCTCATTCTTTTTCCAAGGCTCAGAGGAGATCCAATTATGGAGAGTTTCTTTCCCAAGATAACAATCCAATTAGATGAAGATCGAAAGCTTTCTAGTAAGATCAAGAGAAAAGAAAGAAGAAGAAGAATGAAAACTATAATTGATCTATTAAAATAGAACAGAGCTCCCTAACCCAATGAAAGGGGTTTAGTTGTTCATAGCTCTCGAAATAAAAAATGGCAGAAAAGAAGAATCCATGCTAAAAGTGCAGAAAAGTAAATATACAGAGGTAGTTCTCCAAAGTGCCAAGCTTCTCTATAGTTCAAAACTACTCCTATATATACTACTCCTCTTGATCTTCTAGTGAGTTCTTCAAGTCTTGGATGTGGGCTCTGGATCTTGAGTTGAAGTAGTTCTAATCTTTAGTGGGCCCAGCTTGCAGAGAAGTATGAATTAGGCATGGGCGTTAGTGAGATTAACGTTAAGTGACATTGTGGGTTCGAGAACGTTAGAGGCAATCACTTTTTCCACTAACATTCCACCTTCAAATTCCTCACGTTAACTCCAACGTTAGTGGCACTAACGTGACCACTAACGTTGCCTTCTAAATCTTTGCTAACGTTATTGGGACTCACTTTTCCCAATAACGTTGGCTTATACCCCTTTCGCAAGCGTTATTGGGACTCACCTTTTCCAATAACGTTGCTATGTGCCTTTTGTCCCTACGTTAGAGTTCACGTTAGTGTAACTAACGTGGCTCTTAACGTGGGTATGCTTCACCTTCGAAAGCGTTAGTGACACTTACCTTTGTCACTAACGCTCCAAATGCCCCTACTCTCCACGTTAGAGCTCACGTTAACTAAGTTAACGTGACTCTTAACGTAGTAGAGAATGCCATCTTCCAACGTTAGTGACAAAAGTGAGTGTCACTAACGTTGGCTCATCAATCCTCAACTCCATGTTAACTCTCACGTTAGTGGTCTTAACGTGACCACTAATGTAGGCAATGCTAGTTGTCCAACGTTGGCATTGTTCTTCTATTCCACGTTAGAGTTCACGTTAACTAAGTTAACGTGACTCTTAACGTGGCTCATTGCCAAGTTTTGGAATGTTAGTGGTGTTCACTTTTACCACTAACGTTGGAGTTTTCTTTTGTCTCCACGTTAACTACCACGTTAACTTAGCTAATGTGGCAAGTAACGTGAGTTATTGATGGCTTCGCAGGCATTATTGGTGATCACTTTTCTCATTAACGTTGCAAGCTATTTACCATTCCACGTTAGTGTTCACGTTAACTAGATTAACGTGAGTACTAACGTGGTTCTTCCTTGCTTCCTTTGCCCTGAAATTAAGCAAATAAAGTGCATCAAAGCTCTAGCCAAAGTCATGAGATTATGCATCATCAATTTATCATGCAATTCTAGCAAAATCCTCATGAAATCATATGAAATTCACAATAGTTGCTTGAATCAAGGTGTAAGTGTATTTTCATCCAAAACTTGCCTTACTCACTAAGAAAATGCATGAAACTACCCTAAAATAGTAAAGAAAAGGTTAGTGAAACTAGCCTAGATGCCCTGGCATCACAACACCAAACTTAAAGCTTGCTTGTCCATAAGCAAGTACTGAAACATAGGAAGAATGAAATGAAAGAACAAGAAGATAAAATAGAAATAGAATTCCTGGTTTACGGGGTTTCATGCATAGAAACTTAGGTTTCAAGCCTTTATCAATTCCTTGGTCACGTTCTTAATTGCATCCTTTGAGACTCCTTTATTTTTGATCCTTCCTTTTTTTTTCAAAGTTTATTACCTTCTTCTTTTGGCTAAGTGCTCTGTAAGAGGCGACTCTTTATGATAAGCTTTCAGCTAACACTCCCAAACCAGTTGGTTCAAGGTGCTAGGTGTTAAGACACCCCTAAGGACTTACTCCCTCAAGTCTCTTTCCTTCATACATACACACCACAGGCACATGGTTTGTTATTTTTCTTTCTTGAGACCTTGGTGTCCAGCACCTCTTTGGGTTATTAAGTGCTCTGTAGCAAATGTTACTCTTGATAGTGGACTTTCACCTGATAATCCCGGATTAGTTAATCCAAGTTACCAAGTGATAAGGCACCCCTAAGAGCTTATTCATCCAAGTATATCCCTTGCACATAAACACCACAGATACAAGCCTCAATTTTGAAATCCTTGGTGCCTAGCATTGTTTCTTATTGTGTTTCTTTCTTTTTCACTTTTATTGCTCTTTCTCTTTTCTTATTGGGATCTTATTATTTAGTTAGTCTCAAGGGATGTGTTTCAAACATAAGACTTAGGATAGATAATTGCTTTCTTTCCTTGTTTGGTGAACCAACTTAGCTTAATAATCATCCTACCACAAACATTCAGAATTCACTTCACAAAATAACTCCACTCTTATTCTTTTCATAACATTTTCTTTTTGATTAACTTAAAGGACAAGCATACAAGTAAGAAAGATGAAAGTGATCACCAGGGACATTAAGTTAGCACACTTGGATGTCAATAAAGAGGAACAAGTAAAATATGCAGGTTCTATTCAATCATTTTTCACTTAGAGTTCTGCATTTCGAGATGGTTTGATACAACCTCATGATATGTTCCTTGGTATTCTCGTCCTAGCATTTGCATCCTTGTCTGTTTCCTTGGATGATGTGGTATGCTCATTCCCTGAGATTGATTAAATTCCTGCAATACTATTGAAAGTTGCTTGTTCCCCAGGCACTTGAAAAAGGGTTAGCATGCATGTGTGCTTGTGAGCTTCTGAACTTAACTTGGTGTGTGAACACCAAACTTAGTTCTTTGCTTACTTCAATAAATTGGATGCATGTAAGAACTTTGTGTGCTTTTTATTAAGAAACAACTATGAGCTAAAAAGACAATTTATGTATTAGAGGTTAAGCCTCTGTCAAGTGAGTTCTCTGATTGCTAGAGCAATGCTTCATCATTAAGGGTTGCAATGCACTCTTCAGCTGGACTTTTTGGTGGAACACCAAACTTAGAGCCCTATATTCACTCTTGAATTGTTTTTTGGTGTGTAACACCAAAATTAGTTCCTCACACTACAGATAATCCAACTTGAAATTTTTATTGAAAGACTTATGAAAAGAGAGTTACCTCAGGTTGGGTTGCTCCCAACAAAGCACTTTTTTAGCGTCGCTAGCTCGACGATTCTTTCCTTAGTTGAGGTTATACTTCTGTTTGGGGGTTTCCCCCATGCTGCCCAAGTAGTGTTTGAGTCTTTGTCCATTCACAGTGAATCTTCTCTTTGAGCCTTCTTCCATTATTTCTATGTGTCCATAAGGTGAGACTTTTGTGACTAGAAAGGGTCCCGACCATCTTGATTTGAGTTTCCCAGAAAAGAGTTTCAGTCTAGAGTTGTAGAGAAGCACATGTTGCCCTTCTTCGAAACTTCTTGGTACCAAATTGAGATCATGTCTCCTTTTTGCTTTTTCCTTATAGATCTTGGTATTTTCATAGGCTTGAGATCTAAACTCTTCCAATTCTTGAAGCTGCAGGACCCTTTTTTCACCAGCAGCAGTGCTGTCTAGGTTCAGTGTTTTAAGGGCCCAGGAGGCCTTGTGCTCCAGCTCTAATGGTAAGTGACAAGCCTTACCATACACCAGTTGATATGGGGACATCCCAACTGGTGTTTTGAAGGTTGACATGTATGCCCAAAGAGCATCATTTAGCTTCTTCGCCTAGTCCTTTCTTGATATCCCCACAGTCTTTTCCAAAATCCTTTTCAACTCTCGGTTAGATATCTCTGTTTGCCTACTTGTTTGGGGATGATAAGGTGTGGCAACCATATGCTTCACTCCATATCGTAGGAGTAGGGCTTCCAATGGTCTATTGCAGAAATGGCTCCCTCCGTCACTGATGAGGGCTCGTGGGACTCCAAACCTAGTGATGATATTCCTTCGAAAAAAGTTTATGACTACCTTGTTGTCATTGGTTAGGGTCGCCACTACCTCCACCCACTTAGATACATAGTCTACTGCCACCAAGATAAACTTGTTTGAATATGAGGGTGGGAATGGTCCCATGAAATCGATTCCCCATACATCAAACAGTTCAAGCTCTAGAATGTATTGCTGTGGCATCTCATTTCTCTTGGGCAGGTTGCCAGCCCTTTGGCATTCGTTGCAGCTTTTCACCAACTCCTTAGCATCTTTGAAGATAGTGGGCCAGAAGAACCCACATTACAGCACCTTTGCGACAGTTCTTTCTCCTCCAAAGTGACCTCCATAACTAGCACTATGGCAACTCCACAGGACTTCTCGTCCTTCTTCTTCTGAGATGCACCTACTAAGAATTCCATCTGAGCATTTATTAAAGAGTTAGGGTTCATCCCAAATGAAACATTTGGCATCATTGATGAGTTTTCTTCTTTGATATTTGTTGATTCCAGGGGGTAAGTCACCGGCTGCTTTAAAATTGGCAATATCCGCAAACCAGGGTGCTTAGTGAATCATCATTAGCTGTTCATCTGGGAAGAATTCATTTACACTTGTATCATGGGTATCATCCTTCTCACAAGGGATTCTGGATAGATGGTCTGCCACTTTGTTCTCCACACCCTTTTTGTCTCTAATCTCGATGTTGAATTCCTGCAATAATAAGATCCATCTGATTAGTCTTGGTTTTTACTCCTATTTGGAAAATAGATATTTGAGTGCTGTGTGATCAGTGAAAACAATAACTTTAGAGCCAATAAGATATGATCTAAATTTGTCAAATGCAAAAACTATTGCCAGCAACTCCTTTTCGGTAGTGGTATAATTCCGTTGAGTATCATTAGGTATCTTGCTGGCATAATATATGACATGCACCAAATTTTCTTTTCTCTGCCCTAACACTGCCCCAACTGCGAAATCAGATGCATCACACATCAGTTCGAATGGTAAATTCCAATCAGGTGGGGCTAAGGATAGCCTCTTTTTCAAGTTTTCAAATGCTAGCATGCATTTGTCATAAAAAATAAATGGTGTATCAGACATCAGGAGATTGCTTAAGGGCTTGGCTATCTTTGAAAAATCTTTAATAAAACTTCTGTAGAAGCCATCATGTCCCAAAAAGCTCCTAATTGCCTTGACATCACTTGGTGGAGGTAACTTTTCAATTAGCTCCACCTTAGCTCTATCTACCTCAATGCCTTGATTAGAAACTTTATGGCCAAGAACTATTCCATCTGTCACCATGAAGTGACATTTTTCCCAATTCAAGACTAAGTTGGTTTCTTGACATCTTTTCAATACCAAGGCCAGATGGTTTAGGCAATCAGGGAAGGAGTCTCCGAATACTGAGAAGTCATCCATGAAAACTTCAACGAACTTCTCTATCATATCTGAAAATATGGAAAGCATGCAGCGTTGAAAAGTTGCGGGTGCATTACATAGCCCAAATGGCATGCGCCTGTAGGCAAACACTCCATATGGGCAGGTGAATAATGTTTTCTCTTGGTCTCTTGGATCAACCACAATTTGGTTATATCCTGAATAACCATCTAGAAAATAATAATATGCATGTCCTGCAAGCCTTTCCAGCATCTGATCCATGAAAGAAAGTGGGAAATGATCTTTTCTTGTGGCTTCATTGAGCTTCATGTAGTCAATACACATTCTCCAGCCCGTGATGGTTCTTGTAGGAATTAGCTAATTCCTTTTGTTGGGCACCACAGTGATTCCTCCTTTCTTGGGAACCACTTGGACTGGACTGACCCATGGGCTATCTGAAATTGGATAGATTACTCCTCTCTGTCACAACTTCATAACTTCTTTCTGCACTACTTCCTTCATTGCTGGATTTAACCTTCTTTGGGGCTGAATAGAAGGTTTGGCACCCTCTTCCAAGAGTATCTTATGCATGCATATGGCTGAACTGATTCCTTTCAAGTCAGCAAGTGTCCATCCAATGGCATCCTTATGTTTTTGCAAGACTTGAAGCAACTTTTCCTCTTGTTCTTGGCTGAGGGCTGAATTTATGATCACTGCATAACTTTTATTTTCTCCCAAGTATGCATACTTGAGAGTGGGTGGCAGTGCTTTAAGCTCAAGTTTGGGCACTTCTTGTCTTTCCTCTTTTTCTTCTAGCATGCTTTGAACATGCATTTTAGCGGCTGCAGCCTCTTCGCTTGCTGCTAATTCTTCTTTAGTTGATGCCTCAAGTTCTTCTTCAAGAGTTTTTTGCACCAAAGCCTCCATTGAGTCCAACCTCATGCATTCTCCCAATGAGTTGTGTGGGTAACTCATGGCCTTAACTACATCGAATGTCATTTTCTCCTCGTGTAATCTAAGGACAAGTTCACCCTTTTGGACATCAATAATGGCTCCAGCAGTGGCCAAGAATGGCCTTCCCAGAATGATGGAAGTCTTAGCTCCTTCCTTCATGTCTAATACTACAAAATCTGCTGGAAAGATGAAGTCTCCCACCTTCACCAACAAGTCTTCTACTATCCCATGGGGAAACTTGAATGATCTGTTTGCTAGTTGCAGGGCCATTCTTGTTGGTTTGGCCTCCTCAATCTTCATTTTTTCATCATCACTAAAGACATTAGATTTATGCTGGCTCCTAGATCACATAGAGCCTTTTCCACTGTGATTTCCCCGATGATATAAGGGATTTGGAAACTCCCAGGATCTTTCAATTTCTTGGGCAATTTGTGTTGAATGATGGCACTACATTCTTCGGTGAGTACCACGGTCTCATTGTTCTTCCAGCTTCTCTTCTTGGTCATCAATTCCTTCAAGAACTTGGCGTAGAGTGGCATTTGCTCTATTGCTTCAGGAAAGGGTATGTTTATTTGTAGTTTCTTAAAGATTTTCAAGAATCTTGAGAATTAGTTATCTTCTCCCCTCTTCTTTAATTGCAGCTGCTGGGTGTATGGAGGTTCGAGCTTCCTCATGTCCCTTGTTTTCTTCATCCAATTTCTTCTTTGGTGGTTTCTTGTGGGTCTCCTTCAATTCCTTCCCACTTCTGAGGGTGATGGCTTGACATTTCTCCCTTGGCACTGAGTTAATGTTGCTGCAATTGTTGTGTCCAGGGGCTTACTTGAATAAGAATTCAATCTGTGTTTCCAGTTTCTTGATGGTAGCATATTGATTCTGCATGTTGGATTGCACTTTTTCTCGGAAAGCTTTACTATCTTGAATTTCCTTGCATAGATCTTCAAGTAGAGCCTCAATTTTTGAGAGCCTATCGTCTGTTAGAGATAGTGGGTTGCGATTAGGTGGTTGAGAAGGTTGGTTAGGTGGGTGTTGATAGGATCTTTGTGAGGTATGTGGGTGAGTTGCATTGTTGTTGGAATTGAGGTTGTGGCGTCTCTGATCTTGACCTTGGTCTTGTTGATTTCCCCACCCAAAGTTGGGGTGATTTCTCCATCCAGAGTTGTAAGTTTTGGAGTTTGGATCATGGATTTGTCTAGGTGAGTTTCCAACATAGTTGGCTTGCTCCCGGTCACCTTCTTCTCCTATATTCACTCCTTCTTGAGCTGGTGATGAAGTGATGACTACTGCAACTTGGTTTTTCTCCACTTTTTTAGTGAGATCTGCTAGCTGCTTGGTGATCATCTTATTTTGAGCTAACAATGCATCCATGTGGTTCAGCTCCATTACTCCTCTGGTGTTACTTCTTTCAGAGGCATAGAAGTAATCATTCTCAGCAACTGTTTCAATGACATCTATGGCTTCTTCAATGGTTTTCTTCTTGTTTAGAGAGCCTCCTGATGAATGATCTACGACCTTCTTTGACTCATAGGAAAGACCTTCATAGAAAATGTAAAGTTGAACCCATTCATTGAACATATCTGGTGGGCATCTTCTTGTTAAGTCCTTGAACCTCTCCCATACTTCATAGAGAGTCTCACCATCTTATTGCCTGAAAGTCTGCACCTCAGCTCTTGGACTGTTGATTCTTTGAGGAAGGTAGAATCTTGCCAAAAATTTGTTCACCACATCTTCCCAATTTGTTAAGCTCTCATTTGGGAAGGATTCAAGCCATTTGGATTCCTTTTCCCTGAGTGAAAAAGGGAACAAGAGCAGCCTATAGACATCCAGGTGGACTCTATTAGACTTCACAGTGTCACAAATTCTCAGGAAGGTGCTTAGGTGTTGATTGGGGTCTTCTTGAGAACTTCTCTCAAATGAACAATTATTCTGAACAAGGGTGATGAGCTGGGGTTTTAGTTCAAAGTTGTTGGCATGTATGGTGGGCTTCTGGATGCTAATTCCACAGTTTCCTGGATTAGGATTAATGTAGGAGCCTAGAACTCTCCTTTCTTGCCCAGCACGGTTTGCAGGGCCTTCTCTAGCATAGTTGTGAGCTTCTTCTTCATTATTGTTTTCCAAATTCTCTTCCATGTTGGGTTCAAAGTACTCTTCCTTTTCCTCAACACCAACAATTCCTTTCCCTCTTGCTTCCCTCCTTAGTCTCCAGAGGGTCCTTTCAGGTTCTGAATCGAAGGAAGTTGAAGCTCCCTCTCTTCTCTCTGTCATACAACAGACAGAACTCACAGCAAGAGATAAAATGAGGAGATTATTCTTGTTAGAGTAATTGTTAGTGTGAGTGATGCAAATTATCAAACAGTTAGTGGGTTAGTGAGCATAATTGTAAATAACAAAAAAAGAAAGAAAAACAAAGAGGGTGAAGGAAATGAAGAAGAAACTAAACGAACTGAAGGTAATCGACCAAATCAAATAACAAAAAAAGAAAAAGAAAAATGCTCAATCTAGTAATCTTCCAACTTAATCATTGTTGATTCAAAATCAATCCCCGGCAACGGCGCCATAAACTTGATGCATGAAAACTTGTCTCTCAACAAATTTTCCTTCGGTAAGTATACCGAATTATCGTCAAGTAAAAACTCACAATAGATTGAGATCGAATCCCACAAGGATTGATTGGTCAAGCAATTTTAATTGGAAGATTATGCTAGTTGAGCTAAACAGGATGTAGTTGAGAATTGTAGAAAATTAAATGGCAGGAAAGTAAATAGCAGAAAATAAAGTGCAAAATCTTAAATGGGGATTTGGGGCAATGAGCATGAAAATAAATGACAAAAAGTAAAGAAAATGGGTAAGATCAGAAATGGGGAAATCATTGGATTCAGGAGATGTTGCATTCTCCGGATCAAGCTCATTCTCATCTCTTCCTCAATCAATGCATTCATTGATCTCCTTAGCAATCTTAAGTGATTGGATCCCAATTCCTTGGCATTCCAATCTCTCTAAGCTTGAACAATTGCCCAATTCCTTGATTTAATTGCTCATGGGAAGAGATGAAGTGTGGTCACTGATTATACCACATGTATTTCCAAATCAAAGTGTTGGGAGGATTACATGTCACTATATCCGCCCAAACCCCAATTTGGTCCAACATGAGAAAGCATTTCTAGCATGATCTCCTCATCCCTTTTCCAAGGCTCAGAGGAGATCCAATTATGGAGAGTTTCTTTTCCAAGATAACAATCCAATTAGATGAAGATCGAAAGCTTTCTAGTAAGATCAAGAGAAAAGAAAGAAGAAGAAGAATGAAAACTATAATTGATCCATCAAATTACAACAGAGCTCCCTAACCCAATGAAAGGGGTTTAGTTGTTTATAGCTCTAGAAATAAAAAATGGTAGAAAAGAAGAATCCATGCTAAAAGTTCAAAAAAGTAAATATACAGAGGTAGTTCTCCAAAGTGCCAAGCTTCTCTATAGTTCAAAACTACTCCTATATATACTACTCCTCTTGATCTTCTAGTGAGTTCTTCAAGTCTTGGATGTGGGCTCTAGATCTTGAGTTGAAGCAGTTCTAATCTTTAGTGGGCCCAACTTGTAGAAAAGTATGAATTAGGCATGGGCGTTAGTGAGATCAACGTTAAGTGACATTGTGGGTTCGAGAACGTTAGCGGCAATCACTTTTTCCACTAACGTTCCACCCTCAAATACCTCACGTTAACTCCAACGTTAGTGGCACTAACGTGGCCACTAACGTTGCCTTCTAAATCTTTGTTAACGTTATTGGGACTCACTTTTCCCAATAACGTTGGCTTATACCCCTTTCGCAAGCGTTATTGGGACTCACCTTTCCCAATAACATTATATTGTGCCTTTTGTCCCTACGTTAGAGTTCATATTAGTGTAACTAACGTGGCTCTTAACATGGGTATTCTTCACCTTCAAGAGTGTTAGTGACACTTACCTTTGTCACTAACGCTCCAAATTCCCCTACTCTCCACGTTAGAGCTTACGTTAACTAAGTTAACGTGACTCTTAACGTAGTAGAGAATGCCATCTTCCAACGTTAGTGACAAAAGTGAGTGTCACTAACGTTGGCTCATCAATCCTCAACTCCACGTTAACTCTCACGTTAGTGGTCTTAACGTGACCACTAACGTAGGCAATGCTAGTTGATCCAACGTTAGTGACAAAGGTGAGTGTCACTAATGTTGGCATTGTTCTTCTCTTCCACGTTAGAGTTCACGTTAACTAAGTTAACGTCACTCTTATCGTGGTTCATTGCCAAGTTTTGGAACGTTAGTGGTGTTCACTTTTACCACTAACGTTGGAGTTCTCTTTTGTCTCCACGTTAACTACCACGTTAACTTAGTTAACGTGGCAAGTAACGTAAGCTATTGATGGCTTCGCAGGCATTATTGGTGATCACTTTTCTCATTAACGTTGCAAGCTATTTACCATTCCATGTTAGTGTTCACGTTAACTAGATTAACGTGAGTACTAACGTGGTTCTTCCTTGCTTCTTTTGCCCTGAAATCAAGCAAATAAAGTGCATCAAAGCTCTTGCCAAAGTCATGAGATTATGCATCATCAACTTATCATGCAATTCTAGCAAAATCCTCATGAAATCATATGAAATTCACAATAGTTGCTTGAATCAAGGTGTAAGTGTATTTTCATCCAAAACTTGCCTTATTCACTAAGAAAATGTATGAAACTACCCTAAAATAGTAAAGAAAAGGTCAGTGAAACTGGCCTAGATGCCCTGGCATCAATGACCCTTATTCTACATGAGTTCTTGTGTTTCTCGCGAGACTTATCTCGCTTGAACAACAGCTTGAAAATAATTTTCTCCTAACTTAATAATTACGTTAACTAATTAGGATATATGACATATAATCTTGTTAGCTTTGGGTAATTAGGGTTTTTGTGGCCATAAACTCATTTTGCACTTAATCCTCTAATCAGAATTAAGTGACCACGAGAGTGGTGGTTAATGAAGGTTAGAGGAAACTAAATCAATAAGAGAATAGGATTTAGTTAATTACAGTTTGCCATAGAATGAATCATGCATTGTTAAAATACTTGGTAAGAACTGTTAATCTGGAAAAGTAAACATCTCCGAAGCATTAACTATTTTCTCTTACTATTTTCACACCAAACTACTTACTTATTTTTCTTACGCTCTCAATTATTGTTTTATGTGTTTTCAACCATCAACAACTATTTTCTATCTACCTGACTAAGCCGATTAGATAACCATTGTTGCTCAGTCTGACAATCCTCATGGGATCGACCCTCACTCACCTGAGGTATTACTTGGATGACCTGGTGCACTTGCCGGCTAAGTTGTAGGAATTCTAAATCCCGCTCCAAATTTTTGCCGCCGTTGCCTGGGATTGTTTGTGATCGACATCTACTAGTTGTCTGGTTGCTTAGATTAGGTATTTTTCTTAGTTTTGTTTATTTACTTTTTCTTTTAATGTTTGAATTTTGATTTTGTTTATTTTACCCTAATTTCTGATTGTAAGTTTGGTGTTCCTATAGTGATTCCCTTTCTAAATTTTTGAAAACATCAGTATTAGTCTTTGTTTAATTTTTGAATTAGTAGCTTAATTTCTCTTAATTATCTTCAAAAAATTTTAGTTCATTTCTTACTATATTCTATCTTAGTTCTGTTACACAGGATACCTCACTGGGAAGCCTATACACTCTGACGTAGAGATTCCCATTTCTCTTTGTTTTTTGTTTGTGTGTGTAGGAATAGGGAGAATTCATTATGGATGTGAATGGGAATGCACAATGATGATGGCCTAGAGCGGGTTAAGAAATTTTCTCAAAATAAGATTGGCATTGCAAGTATAGTTTCCAACCCAACAATTGGCCAACAATCAAATTTAAATCCAAAAGATGTCACAATCAATACAAAATTAACCGAGAGTATTTAGACTCCCATCTTCCCTAGGAGTTGTAATGAGATGATCAATCGTTGGATATCGGGGAAATGAGGATCGGTGACAAGAGAAGCAAATAATGTAAATAGTAAGAAAGTAAATAGACACGCAAGGAATTAAATAAAAGCAATTAAATGCAAGGCAATTAATCAAAAGGAAAGGGGAATTCAAATGAAATAAAGATCTCTTGGCATAGATTGGGAGCTAAGGTTACCTATCCTAGCCATTGACCACAAGCACATGATGATTATGAAGAGTTAATTCTACTTAGTTAACCCTACATCAAGGATAAGTCAAATCACTACAAGAAAATGGAACATTTGTAACAAAAAATTTGTATCAAATTTAAAATTGTTACAAATTATAGTTTTTTTGTAACAACAATTAGTTATTGTTACAAAAAAGAATATTTTGTAACAATAAAAAAATTTGTTACAAAACATTACAATATTTTGTAACAACTTGTTTCAAAAGTTCTAAATATTTTGTAACAAAAAATTAATTTGTCACAAAATACAATATTTTTGTAAAATGTTATTTATTTGTCACAAAATTCAAAGATTTTTTGTAACTAATAAAAAATTTTGTTTCAACATATTAAATGTAAGACTTAAATTTTTAAAAATTAACATAATAAGTTATTTATGATTTATTATATTTATTTAAGATTTTATATTCAAAAATTTATTTTACTAAAAGTATTTAAGCCAAATTAATGATAGTTTGAGTTTAAAATTATTTTAAAAATTAAATAATAAATTATTTATAATTTATTATATTTATTCAAAATAATTTTTTAGAGATTTATATAATAGATAGAGTATTAAAAAAATATAAAAATTTTATATCATTTAATTTAAATATTTAAGATTTTTGAATTTAATATTTTAAATTTTATGAATAAAAAAATTAACTTGAATATCTCCAATTTTATCTTAATTAATATTTGTTTAAAAATAATTATAAAATAATAATAAAATAATAATTTAAGAATAATTAATTTAATTATTGTAAGACCCATAATCTTTAAAAAAATATTATTATGAGTTAATTTCAATTTAATTATTCATAAGGAGATTATTTTCAAAAATTATTTTATTAAAAGTAATTAAATCAAATTTTGATAATTAAATAATATTTTCAAAGTAACTTTGAGAGATTAAATTAGATTTCAAAATTAATACAATATAACCTAATTTGATTTAGAATTTGCCAAACTCCAATTAAGCAAAATATCCCTAATTTCAAATTGCCCCAAACCAAACCCTAATCTTAAAAATTAAACACAACACCCTAATCCCTTTTTCCCTATCAACCGCCATCCCTAACACACAATATCCCTAACACCTGCAGCTTCAGCCAAGCAAAGAGAGAAAGAAAGAAATAAAAAAAATAAAGAAAAGAAGAGAGGGTTGCGTCGGGGAAGGATAGGATAGGGGAGGGAGGAAGGAGTCACGCGGCACTGTTGGGTTCGCCGCTGCCGTCGAGTTGCCGCCAATGGAGAGAGAGGATTGCCAGGAGCTGCTGCGTCGCCATCATCATCGAAAAACCAGCTGAGGGAGAGCGGCTCTGAAGAGAGAAGAAGACGCGAGCAAGGGCAGAGAGAGATGGGGACCGCGTCAGCTCGCCGTCAAGCCGCTGCCGTCGAGGGTCCAAGCCGGCACTGTCGTCGCCGCCGCAGCTGGGTCGCTGGGAGAAGGAGAACCCGACACAAAGAGGGTGAAGAACCACTCTGGTTCGTTGCTCCCTGCTCACTCTCACCACTGCCAGTGCCCCGTTCATGCTACCAACGTTCTGTTCGCTGCCGCCGAGGATCCCGTCGCCATCGGATTTGTCGTATCGCCGTTGAGGGAGCTCGTCACCATCTGCTTCGTCGCCGAACTGAGCTATGTATGAAGGGTCAGAACGCGACGGGAAAGGGAGACCCCTTCCGCCGCTGCCTCGTCGCCAGGGTCATGTCACCGTCGCAAACTGCCGCCATTCTGACTATTGGAAGCTGCCATCGAGCCTTTGCCTTCTTGGTAAGCATTTTTATTTCCATAACCTTTGAGAATTAATATTTCAATATAAGTTGTTAGAGATTCTGAGCTGTTGGTACCTTAAGGATTCGGTTTCGGTGATTGCATGTCAAAATTGGGGTTGCTGCCACTTTTTCTGGTTTTGTTCCTCTGTCATATTTTCGTCCTAATTATGTTAGCATATTTTATTCTAGTGTTGCTAATTTATCTCCTAAACAATTATGATTGGTGTTGAGATCATTGTTGCTGCTGCTCCAAGAGGAAAGTTGTTGCTACTAGAAATTAAAAACAAACGAAGGGTTTGTTGCGTTTAATTACCAATTTTCGGCTAATTGAGGTAGGGGATTTTATTTTGAAATTAACTGTTTTAATTTATGAATTCCATGTAAGTCTAGGGTTTAATTTATTTGAACTTTTGATTAGGGATATTGTTTTTGGTTTTTAGAACTTGTGAATATTAAGGCTATTGATTATTGTTCTGTGTAGTTTTTTTTCTGATTTGTTACTTTTTTTTTTACTTGTTCTGATTAGTAATTTAGTATTATTGGAACTTCAAATTATTACTTGTTTTTGTTTTTAATTTGTTCTTAATTTAGTTGATGCTAGATTGATGCCCAACAAAATTCATTCATAATAATAATTATTTACATGTTCATACCATCGATTGAGTTGTGACTCTTAAGTTGTTACCATTGAGTTCATATCACCATGAACTGTTGATGAATTCTAATAGACAGCACAAAATAAAAACTGTTAGTGAAACCACCAAAGATATTTTCCTCTTTGTTGCCGGGATGGGACTTTATGCAGAGTCTAAAAAGGTATGTAATTTCCGTCATCCAGCTTGCTTCATGATCCTTGCGTTTGTTTTTCCTGTGCATTTTTAAAGGAAAAACAAATCTTGTTTCTTAAGCTAGTATTTTTTGTTTGGTGGTGGAATTGATTGGTGATTGCTTTGAGATTTAATTTTGAGAGGTACTAAAAGGGTTGAATTTTGAAACCCTAAACTACTTGTTGAAAATTTGAGTTTTAAAATGAAATGGCAAATAATTCTCTCTCAGGTTCTCTTCCATCACATATCAGCCTTGAAAACATGGAATAGCTAAACTTGTATGGAAACAAACTTAAAAGTAGCATATCCAATGCTACAAAGCTTAACTACATGGACTTGAAGTTAAA
This sequence comes from Arachis duranensis, assembly GCF_000817695.3. Lineage (NCBI taxonomy): Eukaryota > Viridiplantae > Streptophyta > Magnoliopsida > Fabales > Fabaceae > Arachis > Arachis duranensis. The sequence goes on along the minus strand of NC_029772.3, from coordinate 68,827,362 downwards.
TAAATTCAGTGGAGTTATCCCAAATACTATTGGGAATTTAAGAAATTTTCAGCAGCTTGATTTACGATACAATATTTAACCACTCATTCTTCCACTCTTGAATTAATATATCCTTCTTCCTTGTGTAATCTTTACAAATCAGGAAATCCATTCTATGCAAAGCTTCCCAAGTCAATTGGAAATATGTCCAATTTGGAACTATTTGATGCTGATGCTTACAGTATTGATGGTGAAATCCCTTTGAAAATTGGAATAAAACCATATGTTGATCTTGATATCTTCATGAAGGTATCCTCTTCATTAATTATTTTTTTTCCTTCTCTTTTTTAGGAAGTATTTTCTCCTCTATTTCTCTAATACGAAAGCTTCTTACACAAACTAATAATCTAATCTATTTTCTTTTGTAGTCAATAGCTTTTGGAGGACAGGAAACAGATATTGTGGTAGAGTACATCATAAAGGTATTCATTAAGCAAATTACGAAATAGTTTAATTTTTGTTGATTTGATAAAAATGTAAAATAGAGATTAATAGGCTCTAGCTACTAGTATCCCATTTCAATACAGCTTACATCATATTGACATTTTTATAAGTCTTCCAAACTCCTAAGTGCTAAGATATTTTTCACAAAGATATTAGGTTTGGACATATGTGGAGACACATTGGTGGGCGATGAAATGCTCAAAGGCATCTCAGAGGGACAAAAGAAGCGACTTATAACAGGTTTATTATAACATTGACATATAATTTGTCTTATATTTTAGTATGTGCTATGCTAACCTATTGATGTGAGATTTACAGGAGACTTACTGATTGAAAATATGTTGATAATTTTGTTAATTTAAGTTTTGTTAATTGTAATTGTTATTGCCAATCATGGCTTCCTGATTTCTCTTTTTTATTCATTTATTTATTTTGTTAATTGTTATTGTCAATGCAGGATAGTTACTAATTGGAAATATGCTTCTTAGGATTTGTCATTGGATTGGTTTATAACCTAACTTGAGGTAACATAGTTATAGGTTTGTAGCATTTTTTATTGTTTAGATTTGTAACATGTTTTATTACTTTTCAAGAGAAATTTATGTATCAGTATTTTGAGTTTAATAAAATATCTAATTTTGTGGTAATTAATTTCAGTATATTTATATTATGCATGCAATTTGTATTAAAAAAAATTGTTACAAAATAATTATTTTGCTTTTGTAACTAAAGAAAAAAAAGGTTACAAAATCAAGTTACATTTTGTAACAAAATTTTATGATAGGAAAAAGTAGATTGTCACCAAAAATACCTTGAAGATCAAAATTTGTTACCACTTTTGTAACGACTTCTGGTTTTTTGTATCAGAAAAATTTGTTACAAAAGATCACTTTGAATTGTAACAGTTCCATTTTTTGTTACAAAAACTTTTTGTAACGGGACATACTGCAACGGCCCTTTTTTTGTTACAAAATCCTTTTGTTTCAAAATTTTGATTTTTTGTAAGAATTTTTTTTTGTTACAAATATTGCTTTTTCTTGTAGTGAATAGGCATAGTTGATTAGTTGATTTCAATCCATAAGTCCTAGTCAACTCTCTTAATGGGAGACTTAGAGTCAATGGAAACCAAATCAACTAACTACTCTAATGTATCAATCAAGAATGGACATCAATAAGTCAAGGGTGGCCAAAGTCATCAATTCCAAGCCAAGAGTGAAGAAAAACTAAGTAAAAACTAAGCCAAGCATTTTATCAAACACTTGGTGTGCATGAGAATAAAATAATATTAAATTGCATAAAAAATAAAATCTAACTACCAAAAGCAAGAAAGTAATAACAACAACTAAAAGAAGCATTAAATAAACATGAAACATAAATTGTATTAATTAAAATTAAAATTAACAAGAGTATCCATAAACATAAAAATAACAAAAATGAGAAATTAAGAGGAAGAACTAAGAGAAGTAAGACAATAAAGCAAGGAAACATAAATGAAACTACATTAAAATAAGAATTAAAAGCTGAAATTAAAGGAAAATTAACTAAACCAAACCTAATTCTAGAGAGCGGGGGAGCTTCTCTCTCTAGAAACTAAGAGAAAAAAACATAGAAAAGCTAAACCTAATTGCTCCCCTTGCTTTCACTTGAGTTGGGGTTGAAATAGCTTCAGATTTGAGTTGGACTCGGTATTGGAGGCCCAGAATTTGCCCTCAGCAATTTGCAATTAATGAGCTCACTTGAGTCGATCACGCGTACGCGTCGCTGGATAAAATCCCTCCCACACATACGCGTGGGTCATGCGTACGCATCGCTGAGCTTGCTCTTGTGTGCGCACACGCGTCGCCTGTGCACACGCATGGATGCTGGAACTTCCAAACTCCATTTCTTCATGGTTTATTCCCTTTTGCATGCTCTTTCTGTCACTTCTTCAATCTATACTTGCCTTGAAAACCTGAAATCACTTAGAAAACATGTCAATGCATCAAATGGGATTAAAGTGAATAAAATTTAGCAATTAAAAGGTCTAAAAAGCATGTTTTCACTTTCAAGCACAATTTAGGAAGAAAACATGAAACTATGTTATTTCATTGAATAAATGTAGGAAAAGTTGATAAAATCCACCCAATTAGAGCAAATAAATACCATGAAATGTGGATTTATCTCATCCCCATACTTAAACAATAGCATGTTCACATGCTATACTCAAGAGGGAAACAAGGGGCATTACATTTATTCAAAGCAAGTAAACTACCTACATGCAACCTATCTACATCAATGCAACTACTTAGTCAAAATAACTCAAATTCTAAGAATACATATATGAACACAAGGGCTAAAGCAATCTAAATCAAGTCAAATCCATAATTGATTAGATTCCATAAAAAGCATTTACAAACTTGCAACAAAGAAGATAATCAAAGGTGGAAACATGTAATTGAGCAATTGAACCCTCACCGGATGTGTATCTGCTCTAATCACTCAAGTATATAGGGCCAATTCACTCATTTCTCCTCTAATCATGCTTTCAAAAGTTTGTTCTTCATCTAATCAATCAACACAAATTTAATGTACATATGCGAAAAATCATAAGGTCTTTTCAAGGTTGTAATGGGGCTAAGTGAGCTTGTATTTGAATCTTTGATTAACCTAAGTTCTCACCTAACATATACACAACCTATATAATTCTAATGTCAAGCCTAGCTACCCAAAATCTCACTTTTACATATACACATACTCATGCATTAAATGCAATTCATCACATATGTATTGATTATTATTGAATTTCAAATTGGGGTAATTTTGTCCCCTTTTCATTATTTCTTTTTTTTGTCCACTTTTTTTTTTCAAGAACATAATATATATATACCAACACATCAATGCATACGGTTTCTATAATATTAAATGAGTATGCAACCCAAATTTCCAAGATTTTCAACACGAATAAAACACCTATTCATCAACCAAAGTTCCCACATTTTCCCACACTTAAAATCACACACTCTCACTAACTTAAGCTACTCAAAGATTCAAATAAAGGACATTTCATTATTTTTCGCTTAAGATTAATGATGTGGAAATATAAAGAACAAAATGGGATCAAAAAGGTTCAAAGTGGTAAGCAAAGGTAAATAAAATGGTAGGCTTTTTGGGTTAAGTGAGCTATAATAAAGTGATGGCCTGGTATGCGAAATTGTGATTCACACTTTTCACAACTCCGCATAGTTGACCAACAAGTGCACTGGGTCGTCCAAGTAATACCTTACGTGAGTAAGGGTCGATCCCACGGAGATTGTCGGCTTGAAGCAAGCTATGGTCATCTTGTAAATCTCAGTCAGGTGGATTCAAATGGTTATGAGGTTTGATAATAAAAAGGAAGATTAAAACATAAAATAAAATAAAGTTACGTATGTAGTTTCTTGGTGGAAATTTCAGATAAGCGTTTGGAGATGCTTTGTTGCCTCTGAACCTCTGCTTTCCTACTGTCCCCATCCAATCATGCGTACTCCCTTCCATGGAAAGCTGTATGTTGGTGGATGATGAGTGGATAATTTATACGCTTTTTGGCATTGTTTTTAGGTAGTTTTCAGTAGGATATAGCTACTTTTTAGTATATTTTTATCAGTTTTTATGCCAAAATCACATTTCTGGACTTTACTATGAGTTTGTGTATTTTTTTGTGATTTCAGATATTTTCTTGCTGAAATTGAACGACCTGAGCAAAAATCTGATTCAGAGGCTGATAGAGGACTGCTGATGCTGTTGGATTCTGACCTCCCTGCATTCGAAGTGGAATTTTTGGAGCTACAGAAATCCAAATGGCACGCTCTCAATTGCGTTGGAAATTAAACATCCAGGGCTTTCCAGAAATATATAATAGTCCATACTTTGCCCAAGTTTAGACGACGTAAACTGGCATTTAACGCCAGCTTTCTGCCCTATTCTGGCGTCAAACGCTAGAAACAAGTTACAAACCAGAGTTAAACGCCAAAAACAGGTTACAAACTGGTGTTTGACTCCAAAAATAGCCTATGCACACTCCAAGTGGGCCCCAGGAGTGGATTTCTGCACTACCTATCTTAGTTTACTCATTTTCTGTAAGCTTAGGTTACTAGTTGAGTATAAAAACTATTTTTAGAGATTTATTTTGTACCTTATGACATTTTTTATCTGATATTGTACATTTCACAGAATGAGTTTCTAAACCCCAAGGTTGGGGGTGAGGAGCTCTGCAGCGTCTCGAGGAATTAATGCAAGTATTTCTATTTTCTATTAAATCTCGCTTGTCTCTATTGTAAGATATTTATTCGCAGTTCAACATGATGAATATGATGATCCGTGACAATCATCACCATTCTCAATCTATGAACGCGTGCCTGACAACCACTTCCGTTCTACTTTTGATTGAACATCTATCTCTTGGGTTTCTGGCTCATGAGTTTGACTGCCTCTCCTGACAACAGAGCGTTCAATCCGTGAGTCCAGAGTCTTCGTGGTATAAGCTAGAATCAATTGGCAGAATTCCTGAGATCCGGAAAGTCTAAACCTTGTCTGTGGTATTTTGAGTAGGATCTGGGAGGGATGTCTATGATAAGCTTCAAACTCACAAACGTTGGGCATAGTGACAGATGCAAAAGGATCACTGGATCCTATTCCAACACAAGTGAGAACCAACAGATGAATAGCCATGTATATGAACCCTTTTCACTGAGAGGACGGCTGGTAGTCATTGACAACGGTGATCCACCAACATACAGCTTTCCATGGAAGGAGACCTGCGTGCGTGAAGAAGAAGATAGTAGGAAAGCATAATTTCAAAGGACAAATGATGAGCGGATAATTTATACGCTTTTTGGCATTATTTTTAGGTAGTTTTTAGTATGATCTAGTTACTTTTAGGGATGTTTTCATTAGTTTTTATGCTAAATTCACATTTCTGGACTTCACTATGAGTTTGTGCGTTTTTCTATGATTTTTCAGGTATTTTCTGGCTGAAATTGAGGGACCTGAGCAAAACTCTGATAGAAGGCTGACAAAGGACTGTTGATGCTGTTGGAATCTGACCTCCCTGCACTCGAAATAGATTTTCTGGAGCTACAGAACCCCAAATGGTGCGTTCTCAATGGTGTTGGAAAGTAGACATCCATAGCTTTCCAGAAATATATAATAGTCCATACTTTATTTGAGACTTGATGACGTAAACTGGCGCTCAACGCCAGTTCCATGCTGCATTCTGGAGTCAAACGCCAGAAACACGTCACGAACCAGAGTTGAACGCCAAAAACATGTTACAAGTTGGCGTTCAACTCCAAAAGAAGCCTCAGCTCGTGTAAAGATCAAGCTCAGCCCAAACACACACCAAGTGGGCCACGGAAGTGGATTTATGCATCAATTACTTACTTTTGTAAACCCTAGTAGCTAGTCTAGTATAAATAGGATAGTTTACTATTGTATTAGACATCTTTGATCAGTTTATGCGATCTTAGACATTGGGGGCTGGCCATTCGGCCATGCCTGGACCTTTATCACTTATGTATTTTTAACGATGGAGTTTCTACGCACCATAGATTAAGGGTGTGGAGCTCTGCTGTACCTCAAGTTTCAATGCAATTACTACTATTTTCTATTCAATTCAGTTTATTCCTGTTCTAAGATATTCGTTGCACTTCACCATGATGAATGTAATGATCCATGACACTTATCATCATTCTCACCTATGAACGTGTGACTGACAACCACTTTCGTTCTACCTCAGACCGAACGCATATCTCTTGGATTCCTTAATCAGAATCTTTGTGGTATAAGCTAGATTGATAGCGGCATTCATGAGAAACCGGAAAGTCTAAACCTTGTCTGTGGTATTCCGAGTAGGATTCAGGGATTGAATGACTGTGACGAGCTTCAAACTCGCGATTGTTGGGCGTGATGACAAACGCAAAAGAATCAAGGGATTCTATTCCAACATGATCGAGAACCGACAGATGATTAGCCGTGCCGTGATAGAGTATTTGGACCTTTTTCACTGAGAGGATGGGATGTAGCCATTGACAACGGTGATGCCCTACATACAGCTTGCCATAGAAAGGAGTGACAAAGATTGGATAAAAGCAGTAGGAAAGTAGAGATTCGGAAGGAACACAGCACCTCCATACACTTATCTGAAATCCCCACCATTGAATTACATGAGTAACTCTATCCTATTTTATTTATTTTCATTTACTATAATTTCTTAATACAGTTGAATCCTCCTGACTGGGATTTACAGGATGACCATAGCGTGCTTCATACCAACAATCTCTATGGGATCGACCCTTACTCACGTAAGATATTACTTGGACGACCCAGTACACTTGCTGGTTAATTGTGCGGAGTTGTGACAAAGTGTGATTCATGTTTAAGAGCACCAAGTCTTTGGAGCCATTGTTGATGATCACAATTTCATGCACCAAGTTTTTGGCGCCGTTGCCGGAGATTGTTCGAGTATGGACAACTAACGGTTCATCTTGTTGCTCAGATTAGGTAATTTTATTTTTTATTTTCTTTTCAAAAAGTTTTCAAAAATATTTTTCAAAATTTTCTCATCTATTTTCGAAAATTATTCTAAATTTTTAAGAATGAATTCTAGAGTTTCATAAAGCATGTTGAAGCCTGGCTGGCTGTAAAAGCCATGTCTAAATTCTTTTGGACCGAGGTTTCACTTATCCTTAGAGAAGAGCTTCTTTGTCTTTCTCAGCAAATTGGCTACTGTATAAGATGTTTCAATTAAAGCTTGGCTGGCCATTGGCCATGTCTAGTGTTTTGGACTGAAGCTTTTGCGAAAAGCTTGGCTGGCTATGAATCCATGTCTAATTCCTGGACCGGAGCTTTAGACTAACATTGCTAAGATTCTTGGAATTCTTATTAAAAATTTTGAATTTTCTTATTCTTTTCTTCAAATTAATTTTTTCGAAAAAATAAAAGAAAATACAAAAAATTAATAAAATCATAAAAACCAAAAATATTTTGTTTCTTGTTTGAGTCTAGTGTCAATTTTTAAGTTTGGTGTCAATTGAATGTTTTAAAAATTTCTTGAAATTTTTGAAAATTCATGCATTCATAGTGTTCTTCATGATCTTCAAGTTGTTCTTGATAATTCTTCTTGTTTGATCTTGATAGTTTCTTGTTTTGTGTTGTTTATTGTTTTTCATGTGCATTTTTGCATCCATAGTGTCTAAGCATTAAAGATTTCTAAGTTTGGTGTCTTGCATATTTTCTTTGCATCAAAAATTTTTCAAAAATATGTTCTTGATGTTCATCATGATTTTCAAAGTGTTCTGTTGACTTAGTCAAAAAATTTTAAAATTAGTTGTTTCTTACAAGTCAAGTCAAATTTTCAAGTTTAAAAATCTTATCTTTTCAAAATCTTTTTCACAAATGAAATATTTTTCATTTTTTTATTATTTTCGAAATTTTTAAAAATTTATTTTCAAAATCTTTTTCTTATCTTTATTTCAAAATTTTAAAAACTTTACTAACAATCAATGTGATTGATTCAAAAATTTGAAGTTGTTACTTTCTTGTTAAGAAAGGTTCAATCTTTAAATTCTAGAATCCTATCTTTTAGTTTCTTGTTAGTTAAGTAATTATTTTTAAATTTAAAAAATTATATCTTTTTCAACCATATCTTTTTAATCATATCTTTTTTATCATATCTTTTTCAAAATTTTATATTTTTCAAAAATTTGATTTCAAAATATCTTATCTAACTTCTTATCTTTTTATCTTTTCAAATTTGATTTTAATATCTTTTACAACTAACTATTTGACTTTTTGTTTGTTTCTTATCTTTTTCAAAACCACCTAACTACTCTTCCCTCTCTAATTTTCGAAAATATCTCACCCCTTTTTCAAAATTCTTCTTAATTAATTAATTGTTTCAAATTTTAATTTTAATTTTATTTCACTATTAATTTTCGAAAATCATTAACTCCTTTTCAAAAATTATTTTCGAAATTACTAACCCATTTTTCAAAATTATTTTCGAATTTCTCTCCCCCTAATCCCCTTCTATTTATTTTAATTATCTACTAACACTTCTCTTCATCTTAAAATTCGAACCCCCTCTTCTCCTCTGTGTTTGAATTTTTCTCTTCTCCTTCTTCATTCTTATTCTTCTTCTCTTCTACTCAAACAAAGGAACCTCTATATCTGGACAAAGAGGATCCCTATTATTATTTTCTGTTCCCTTCTTTTTCATATGAGTAGGAGCAAGGACAAGAATATTCTTGTTGAGACAGATCCTGAACTTGAAAGGACTCTGAAGAGGAAACTAAGAGAAGCTAAATTATAACAATCCAGAGACAACCTTATAGAAATTTTCGAAAAGGAAGAGGAGATGGCAGCCAAAAATAATAATGCAAGGAGGATTCTTGGTTAATGATCATGTGGAGTCACGAAAAAAATACAAAAATTAAAAACATAATCAAACACAGCAGAAGAAAAGTCACACCCTGGAGGAAGGACTTACTGGCGTTTAAACACCAGTGAGGAGCATCTGGCTGGCGTTCAACGCCAGAACAGAGCATGGATTTGGTGTTGAATGCCAGAAACAAGCAACATCCTGGCGTTTGAACGCCAGGAATACACCATGAGGAAGAGCTGGCACTGAACGCCAGAAATAAGCATGGAACTGGCGTTCAACGCCAGAAACATGCTACACATGGGCGTTGAACGCCCAAAACAAGCATCAATCTGGCGTCTAAACGCCAGAATTGCATGCAAAGGCGTTTTACACGCCTAATTAGTGCAAGGATGTAAATCCTTGACACCTCAGGATCTGTGGACCTCACAGGATCCCCACCTACCTCACCCTCTCTCTCTCTCCATTCACCACTCACATCCATCCACTCTTCCCCACACACCCCACCTACCTTCAAAATTCAAAATCTCTTTCCCACCCAATCCCACCCATATAACCGAATACACACATCCCTCCATCTTCTCCATATCTTCTTCTTCTTCTTCTATTCTTTCTTCTTTTGCTCAAGGGTGAGCAACATTTTAAGTTTGGTGTGGTAAAAGCATAGCATTTTTGTTTTTCCATAACCATTGATGGCACCTAAGGCTAGAGAAACCTCTAGAAAGGGGAAAGGGAAGACAAAAGCTTTCACCTCTGAGTCATAGGAGATGGAGAGATTCATCTCAAGGGTCTATAGCTCAGTGGTAGAACATTTGACTGCAAATCAAGAGATCTCTGAGATACCTCAGGAGATAAATTGTTCTCCACACAACTATTGGGAGCAACTAAGGATAGAAGCACCAAAATCATTAGTGATCAAACAACAGAAGCAAGGAAGAAACATAGAGGAGCTCAAAGAGCACCATTGGTTCTTCAAGAAGGCGCCACCCTCACTAAGGTGGACTCATTCCTTAACTTCTTTGTTCTTAATTCTCTATTTTTTGATTTTTATGCTATATGTTTGTTTATGTTTTGTGTCTCTACTTCATGATCATTAGTATTTAGTAACTATGTCTTAAGGCCATGAATAATTCCATGAATCATTCACCTTTCTTAAAATGAAAAATGTTTTTAATACAAAAGAACAAGAAGTACATGAGATTCGAATTTATCCTTGAAATTTGTTTAATTATATTGATGTGGTGACAATACTTTTTGTTCTTTGAATGAATGCTTGAACAGTGCATATTTTTTATCTTGTTGTTTATGAAAGTTAAAGTTGTTGACTCTTGAAAGAATGATGAACAAAGAGAAATGTTATTGATGATCTGAAAAATCATGAAATTGATTCTTGAAGCAAGAAAAAGCAGTGAAAAACAAAAGCTTGCGAAAAAAAATATTGGCGAAAGAAAAAAAAAATTTAGAAAGAAAAAGAAAAAGCAAATAGAAAAAGCCAATAGCCCTTAAAACCAAAAGGCAAGGGTAAAGAGGATCCTAGGCTTTGAGCATCAATGGATAAGAGGGCCCAAGGAAATAAAATCCAGGCCTAAGTGGCTAAATCAAGCTGTCCCTAACCATGTGCTTGTGGCATGCAGGTCCAAATGAAAAGCTTGAGACTGAGTGGTTAAAGTCGTGATCCAAAGCAAAAAGAGTGTGCTTAAGAGCTCTGAACACCTCTAACTGGGGACTCTAGCAAAGCTGAGTCACAATCTGAAAAGATTCACCCAGTCATGTGTCTATGGCATTTATGTATCTGATGGTAATACTGGAAAACAAAGTGCTTAGGGCCACGGCCAATACTCATAAAATTAGTTATGTACAAAATCAACATACTTAACTAGAAGAATCAATAACACTATCCGAAATTCTATGTTCCTAGAGAAGCCAATCATTCTGAACTTCAAAGAAAAAAGTGAGATGCCAAAACTGTTCAGAAACAAAAAGCTACAAGTCCCGCTCATCTAATTAGAATTAATATTCATTGATATTTTGAGATTTATAGTATATTCTCTTCTTTTTATCCTAATTGATTTTCAGTTGCTTAGGGACAAGCAACAATTTAAGTTTGGTGTTGTGATGAGCGGATAATTTATACGCTTTTTGGCATTATTTTTAGGTAGTTTTTAGTATGATCTAGTTACTTTTAGGGATGTTTTCATTAGTTTTTATGCTAAATTCACATTTCTGGACTTTACTATGAGTTTGTGTGTTTTTTCTGTGATTTTAGGTATTTTCTGGCTGAAATTGAGGGACCTGAGCAAAACTCTGATAGAAGGCTGACAAAGGACTGCTGATGTTGTTGGAATCTGACCTCCCTGTACTCAAAATAGATTTTCTGGAGCTACAAAACTCCAAATGGCGCGCTCTCAACGGCTTTGGAAAGTAGACATCCAGAGATTTCCAGAAATATATAATAGTTCATACTTTATTAGAGACTTGACGACGTAAGATGGCGCTCAACGCCAGTTCCATGTGGCATTCTAGAGTCAAACGCTAGAAACACGTCACGAACCAGAGTTGAATGCCAAAAACATGTTACAACTTGGCGTTCAACTCCAAAAGAAGCCTCAGCTCGTGTAAAGATCAGGCTCAGCCCAAACACACACCAAGTGGGCCCCGAAAGTGGATTTATGCATCAATTACTTACTTTTGTAAACCCTAGTAGCTAGTCTAGTATAAATAGGATAGTTTACTATTGTATTAGACATCTTTGATCAGTTTATGCGATCTTAGACATTGGGGGCTGGCCATTTGGCCATGCCTGATCTTCATCACTTACGTATTTTTAACGGTGGATTTTCTACACACCATAGATTAAGGGTGTGGAGCTCTGCTGTACCTCAAGTTTCAATGCAATTACTACTATTTTCTATTCAATTCAGTTTATTCCTGTTCTAAGATATTCGTTGCACTTCACCATGATGAATGTGATGATCTGTGACACTCATCATCATTCTCACCTATGAACGCGTGACTGACAACCACTTCCGTTCTACCTCAGACCGAACGCATATCTCTTGGATTCCTTAATCAGAATCTTCGTGGTATAATCTAGATTAATGGCGGCATTCATGAGAATCCGGAAAGTCTAAATCTTGTATGTGGTATTCCGAGTAGGATTCAGGGATTGAATGACTGTGACGAGCTTCAAACTAGCGATTGTTGGGCGTGATGACAAACGCAAAAGAATCAAGGGATTCTATTCCAACATGATCGAGAACTGACAGATGATTATTCGTGCCGTGGCAGAGCATTTGGACCTTTTTCACTGAGAGGATGGGATGTAGCCATTGACAACGGTGATGCCCTACATACAGCTTGCCATAGAAAGGAGTGACAAAGATTGGATAAAAGCAGTAGGAAAGCAGAGATTCGGAAGGAACACAGCACCTCCATACACTTATCTGAAATCCCCACCATTGAATTACTTGAGTAACTCTATCCTATTTTATTTATTTTCATTTACTATAATTTCTTAATACAGTTGAATCCGCCTGACTGGGATTTACAAGATGACCATAGCTTGCTTCATACCAACAATCTCTGTAGGATCGACCCTTTCTCACGTAAGGTATTACTTGGACGACCCAGTACACTTGCTGGTTAGTTGTACGGAGTTGTGACAAAGTGTGATTCATGTTTAAGAGTACCAAGTCTTTGGAGCCATTGTTGATGATCACAATTTTGTGCACCGACAAAGCATCTCCAGAACTCCAACCCATTCTCCATTACTGCGTAACAAATATTCATTTCATGCTCTTTCACTTTTACAATTAAAACTAAAGAACCCTACTAATATCCTGACTAAGAATAATAAGAAAACTATAGTTTGCTTCAAGCCAGCAATCTCTGTGGGATCGACCCTTACTCACGTAAGGTATTACTTGGACGACCTAGTGCGCTTGCTGGTTAGTTGTGCGGAAATTACATAGTGTGAGTGTAATTTTCGTGCACCAAGTTTTTGGCGCCGTTGCCGGGGATTGTTCGAGTTTGAACAACTGATGGTTTATCTTGTTACTTAGATTAGGAAAAATTTGTCTTTTTGGTTTAGAGTCACTAGGATTGCATCTTTTATTATTCCTTTTTAAAAATCTTTCAAAAATATTATTCTTCTTTATTAGTTTTTAATTTTTCTTGGAGTCTTTTGTTTGAATTAGTTTCATATATTAAGTTTGGTGTCAATTGCATGTTTTTATTTTCCTTTAAAAATACCTTTTTAAAACACGTTAAATTTATACCTCAGTTGGCTAGAGCGTTATACTTGTGTTCTTGGTAATTGGGTATTTTTCTTTTAAAAACTTTTTCAAAAATAATTTTTCTTTAATTAAATCTTGTGCCAAACTTTAAATTTGGTGTTCTCTTGTTAATTTTTCTTTAGTTTTCAAAAATTTTATTTTGGTTTTCTAAAAAATTTTAAGTTTGGTGTTCTTTCTTTTGTTCTTGTTGTTCTTGTGAGTCTTCTTGGTGTTTTGATCTTAAAATCTTTAAGTTTGGTGTGCCTTGGTGTTTTTCCTCCAAAATTTTTCAAAAACAAGGAGCATTGGATCTAAATATTTTAAGTCTTGTGTCTTTTGTGTGTTTTTCTCTTTCATAATAAAATTCAAAAATAAAAAAAAAATATATTTTCCTTTAATTGCTCATAATTTTTGAATCCCTTGGGTTGACTTGGTCAATATTTTTCAAATCATATCCTTTTAAGATTTTTAAAATCATATATTTTTCAAAAATATCCTAACCACTTTCTTTCTCCTCATTTTTTTCGAAAGTCCTCATAAAATATTTTCAAATCTTTTTTTATTTATTTCGGTTTTTTTTACTTTATTTTATTTTATTTTATCATTTCAAAAAAATTAATAAATAAATATAATAAAGTAAATAAAATAAATCCACCTCATCTCCCTTACTCCATCATGGACCTAAGTAGAAATGAACAGTCCAGAAGGACTCTGGGGTCATATGCTAACCCCACTACTGCTTCATATGGGAGTAGTATCTGTATACCCTCCATCGAAGTCAGTAGTTTTGAGTTGAATCATTAGCTCATTATCATGGTGTAGCAAAATTGCCAGTATTTCGGTCTTCCACAGGAAGAACCAACTGAGTTTCTGGCACAGTTCTTACAAATTACTGACACAGTACATGATAAGGAAGTAGATCAGGATGTCTACAGATTATTACTGTTTCCATTTGCTATAAAAGACCAAGCTAAGAGGTGGTTAAATAACCAACCTAAAGCTAGCATAAGAACATGGAAACAGTTGTCAGACAAATTCCTGAATCAATATTTCCCTCCCAAGAGGATGACACAGCTAAGGCTGGACATCCAAGGCTTTAAACAAGAGGATAATGAATCCCTTTACAACGCCTTGGAGAGGTACAGAGAGATGCTAAGGAAATGCCCCTCTGAAATGTTTTCAGAATGGGTGCAGTTAGACATCTTCTACTACGGACTTACAGTAAAAGCTCAGATATCTCTAGACCACTCAACTGGTGGATCTATACACATGAGAAAATCAATTGAAGAGGCTCAAGAGCTCATTGATATAGTTGCCAGAAATCAGCATCTATACTTAAGCAGTGAGTCCTCCATAAAAGAAGAGGCTAAGGCAGTATCTACTGAACTTAGTCCTCTAGAATAAGTTGCTGAAATCAACTAGCATTTATGTTATCTGATAGAACAATTGGCAGAATTTAAAGAGATGTTACAAGACACTAAGGATGCTAACAGGAACATGGAAGCACAGCTTGACCAAACAAGATAGCAGTTATTAAAACAGATAACAGAAGAGTGCCAAGCAGTTCAATTAAGGAGTGGAAAAATATTGAATACCTCAACTCAAAGCAGCAGAAAGCCAAGAAAAGAACAAAAGTAGACTGCTACCCAGAATCCCTTTGAGGACAGTAAGAGCCCAGAGAGGAATAATTCTAGCATTCAAACACCAGAAAAGGGTGAAAGACTGGCGTTAAACGCCCAGTGGACGCCCAGTTCTGGCGTTTGAACGCCAGAAAAGGGAGAAAAAGTGGTGTTAAATGCCCAAACCATGTTCAGTTATGGCATTCAAACGCCAGAAAGGGGAGGGAATCTGGCGTTAAATGCCAATCCAGTCCCCAATCCTAGCGTTCAAACGCCTATGAGGGGTCAGACACTTGAAAGTGCTGATAATAACTCCCTCAAGAAGGCTTCTCAACCTACCTTTGTAGGAAATAAATCTGCAGCAACCAAGGTTGAAGAATACAAAACCAAAATACCTTATCCTCAGAAACTCTGCCAAGCGGAACAGGATAAACAATTTGCCCGCTTTGCAGACTATCTCAGGACTCTTGAAATCAAAATTCCGTTTGCAGAGGCACTTGAGTAAATACCCTCTTATGCTAAGTTCATGAAAGAGATCTTAAGTCATAAGAATGATTGGAGAGAAACTGAAAAAGTTTTTCTCACTGAAGAATGTAGTGCAATCATTTTAAAGAGCTCACCAGAGAAACTTAAGGATCCTGGAAGCTTTGTGATACCATGCACATTAGAGGGAACCTGTACCAAGACAGCTCTATGTGATCTTGGGGCAAGTATCAATCTAATCCCTGCATCCACTATCAGAAAGCTTGGCTTGACCGAAGAGGGCAAACCAACCAGGATATGTCTTCAACTTGCTGATGGCTCCATTAAATACCCATCAGGCGTTATTGAAGATATGATTGTGATAAACCCCGTTTTAACGGTTTATCTTGTATTGATTTTAGGGGGTTTTATCACCTTTTACCCACATTTATTCAATGAAATAGCATGGTTTTGTGATTGTCTCCTTATTTGTGCTTAGATGTGAAAACATGCTTTTAGACCTTTAATTTGATGATTTTTATTCACCTTTGATTCCACTAATGCCTTGAAGTGTTTGTTAGTGATTTCAGATTGAAAAGGCTAGGAATGGATCAAAGGAGTGAAGAGGAAAGCATGCAAAGTGGAGAAATCATGAAAAGCCAAAGAGTTGAACCCGCCCATGGATGCGTGCGCGCACCTGGCGCTTGCGCGCACCTTGCGAATTACCCCATGGACGCGTACGCGTGCTGTACGCGTACGCGTCGGTGCCGGTTTATGATTTTTTTAATGAAAACGCACCCAACGAACTCTCAAGGGTTGTGGGGCCCAATCTCAACCAACTTTGGCGCCAGAAATGCTATTTAAAGCCAAGGATTGAATAGCAAGGGGGATTATCTCACATTAGTTCATTAGGATTAGTTTAGAAGTAGTTTCTAGAGAGAGAAGCTCTCTCTTCTCTCTAGAATTAGGATTAGGATTAAGTTTAGTTCTTAGATCTAGATTTTAATCTTTGCTTTCATCTTCTTCTACTTCTATCCTCTTAATTCCTTGTTGTTACATTCATCTTCCTCTATTCTTTTGTTGTAATTTCCTTTATGTTGTTCTTGTATTTTGTTGTAGATCTACTTTTGTTCCTTCTTTTCCCTTTCAATTCAATCAAGGTAATTCATAATAATTATGTTCCTTTTGATTTGTTGTTGTTAATTCTTTGCAATAATTGTTGTTAGATCTTGTTCTTGTTGTTGATTTACTATGCTTTTCTTTTATGCCTTCCAAGTGTTTGATGAAATGCTTGGTTGGATTTTAGTGTAGGTTTTGTTCCTCTTGGCCTAGGTAGAGTGATTAGTGACTTTTGAGTTATCTAATTCCTTTTTTGATTGATAATTAGAAGTTGCTAATTGATTTGAATGCCTCTAAAGCTAGTCTTTCCTTTAGGAGTTGATTAGGACTTGAGGAATCAAATTAATTCATCCACTTGACTTTCCTCCATGATTAGAGGTTAACTAAGTGGGATTAATGGACAATTGTTATCACAATTGAGGAGGATAACTAGGATAGGACTTCTAGTACTCATATCTTGCCAAGAGCTTTGTTAGTTGTTAGTTTATTTCCTTGCCGTTTATATTTCTTGTATAAAATCTTAAATATCCCAAAATAACTCACAACCAATAACAAGACACTTTATTACAATTCCTAGGGAGAACGACCCGAGGTTTGAATACTTCGGTTTATAAATTTTAGGGGTTTGTTTTAGTGACAAATAACTTTTTGTATGAAAGGATTAGTGATTGGTTTAGAAACTATACTTGCAACGAGAATTCATTTGTGAAATTCTAAACCGTCAAAAATCCAATCATCAAATTCTCCCCGTAGCCTCATGTGAAAAACCTAAGGAAGAGCAAAGCATGAAGAAGATATCGGAGAATATGGTGAAAAGGGAAGAATCGGTAGTAGTAGTAGAACAATTGGAGAGGCCCACGGTTATTGAAACAAAGAAGGAAGTGGTTCAAGATCTAAGAGATGTGGAACCCCCATCTGAATCCCAACAACCTCCGGAGCATATCAAAATTGAAGAATATGAGGAGGCTACTCAAGAAACAGATTCAATCATGGAGGAATTTCTATCTACAATTAAATCCCCCTCCATTGGGATAATAGAAGAGTGTGCACAACCGACCATATCGTTGGTAAACAATGAAGAAGAGAATAAACCGAAGGAGATCCACCAAGGAGAGAACGTTGGTACGGTGTATATTGAAATTGAAGAATATGAAGAGGTTGATCAAGAGATGGATTTATTCATCAATGAATTCCTATCCAATATTGAATCACCTCCCATTGGGCGAGAAACTGAAGCTCTCGAAGACAACACCAAGCCAAGTAAAAGGGAAAAGGTTGAAATTGAAGAAATTTGTCAAGAGGTGGAAGCGACAAAAGAAGAGCATAAAGAAATAGATCTTGCTTTGTCTAAGTGTGAGGAAATCTCTCTTCCCAAGTCACCATCTAACACAACATTCGAGTGGGTAAAATCCTTATCTCTAAGCTTTATTTTCTCACTTGAATATGGCTTGATTGAAATAGATGGACAATTTAGAGCTCTTTATGGACTAAAAGGAAAAAGAGAATTGTGTAGTGGTTGGAAATTCGGTGTGAAGCTCACCAAGGTCAAAGCTCCAAGGTATAAGGATTGTGATGGGACAAGAATTACTTTGTATGGGTCTAGAAGGAAGAATTCTATGAAGAATGAAGTATGAAGAATTACTTTGTATGGGTCTAAAGAGAATTCTATGTGTCAACCACCCGGAAAGAAAAAAAGTATGAAGATCAAATTGAAGGCGGGTGCGAGAATAAGATATGGGACCCCGGATCGAAGAATGAAGACCAACTATGGGGACTCATATCTTGGGTGGATCTTCCCCCAAGCTTGATGAAGATGGTTGGAAATTCTGTCAACCATTCAAGAAGCAAGGACCCTTGGAGATTCAAGGATGAGTATAAGCACAAGCCACCTTGAAAGGAGCTCCCCATAAGTCCAACTTAAGGACAATAAATAAAAGTGCTAGGTGGGAGACACCCTACCATGGTAATATCTTTTCATTTTCCCTTTTTGTAAATATTGATAGGAATTATCTTGATTTCATATTTTGTTTAGTTTAATTAGTAAGTATAGCATGTTAAATAAGGTTTTAGGGTGTTTTGGTAGATGTTTGGAGGTTTGGAATGCTTGGATTGGTTCAAAAACATAGAAAAATTTTTGAAAAACAGAGCACCATCCACGCGTACGCGTACTTGGTGCGTACGCGTGCGTCAAGCATTTTTGCCTACCCACGCGGCCGCGCACATGACGCGTACGCGTGGATTAAGAAGTTCCACCTTCCCTACATTGACCTGAGAGTTAGGCCTGCACTGTGTAGAAATTGGGCTTGAGGCACAAACCAACTCGCGCGTACGTACACCTGCCGCGTACGCGCCACTCTCGGAATAATCCATCGACGCGGACGCACTGTGTCCATGTACGCGTCGTATCCATTGCACCACCACCCGCGCGCGAGCGCGCCATGCGTGCGTACGCGCGGATGTCCTTCTTTCACTACATTTCTTTTCTTCCCCACTTTCCATTTCTTTCCTCCTACCTTCTTCTTCCCTTCTCCTACACCTCATCCAACACATCCAAACACCATTGATAACCATTTATTTTGGTTAACTAATTAGTTAGTTAGTTAGTTGATAGTTAGTTTTAGTTAATTTCCATTTCATTTTCTCTTTTCATTGTAAGTGTTGGATTGTTATTCTTGCTTACCATCAATTGTTGCTGAGTATTAAAAAGGTATGTTTTCTTAACATCATTATGTTTATAAACTTTGTTGGATTCTATTGTTGAGGTTATATTTTGCTACTTGGTTTTGAGTTTCTCATGCTTACCTTTTAAAAACACCAAGTGATGAGAATTTCCTTCGAGCTTGTAACTCTTCTTGAATTGCATGATTTGGCCACCATGTGATCTGAGCCCTATTTTTTGATTAGGAAACCTCTTGATGGATGATGTTGTGCATTTACCTTAATGCATTGTATTTCATGATCATATGCATCCATAGGCTTTAGCTTGAATCCTTTCATGCTTCTTCAATGCTTGTTTTACCTTACAAGTTTACTCAAAGCATCTCGAGCATACTAGAATGAGTAAAGTGCATGCTTCTTTTGTGACATAGCTTTTTATGTTAATGTGTGTTCTAAATCGCACAACTTAGAATACACACTTACTTTTATGAATGTCACAACTAATTCAGTCACTCAATTCTAGTGATTTACCTCATTCCAACATTATATGCTTCCTTGCTTTTGTTTTCTCATCTTATGGTGTTATATTTTTGTTTTTCACGACGAATGCACCACAAGCAATAACGAAAGTAAGACTAAGAACACACAGTAATCCGGAGAGTCGCCGTACCCCCTTGCTCATCTTTGAATGCATCGAGGACGGTGCAAACTTTTAAGTGTGGGGAGGTCATCCGACCGGTCGGCGATTTTGGGTGACAAGTTTCTAATCTCAACACTTTTGCATTTCATTTTAGTTTTTTTTGGATTTTTTATTTGCATTTTTCCTATTTTTGCATACATATACAAAATAAGCTTAGTCAAAATAATGAAATTTTTCAAGATTTCTATCTATAGGGCACCAATTGATTTGAGTGAAAAACTTTTTCATAGAGCTTGCTTGAATTATATATCTTGTGGAACATGAATTTTTGAGCTAAGAACACAAGCAAGTGAGATTTGAGCCTAATGGTGTGGTTACATCTTATAACCACTTATTTTCCTTCTTGTGTGCATTAGTCTCTTTCTATGATTGTAATCTTTGATTTGTTTGATTTTTTATGTCCATTACTTTGTGTATTCATGCATTTATATGATTGAGGCCATCATTTCATTAGCTCACTTACCCAAAGAACCTTACCTTTTATCTTCCATTGTTAGCCAATTTGCGCCTACGCTTAACCCACTTGTTCTTAATTTTAGCACAATACAAGCCGTAAAGCGAAAAAATAATAAATGTCCTTATTTGGATCTTTGATTAGCTTAGGCTAGTGCGTGTATTATTCAAGTGTGGGAACCTTGGGACATTGGGTGAATAAAAGGGTAGTTTTGTATTTTTATTGAAAATATTGGGAATTGGGTACATACTCATGTATTAATCAAATGTAAAACTTTATGCATTGATGCTTTTGTATATAAAAAAAGAAAAAAATGAGAAAGACAAAATAAAAGAAAAAGAAAAAGAAAAATAATATGGAAAAGAAAAGAAAAAAATAGAAAAAGAAAGAAAAAGAAAAAAAATAAGAAGGGGACAAAATGCCCCAAAGCAAAGCGAAGCTCAATAAAATCAATGCATAAGTGTTGTGAAATGAAAAGGGATACATGAGTATGTGAAAAAGTGAAGGATGGGTAGTTAGGCTAGCTTTAAAATTGTATAGGATGTCATAGGTTAGGTGGGAAGTCTAAGCTTATCAAAGATTCAAACTTCAAACTCACTTGACTAAATATGTATCCTACCTTGAACCTTACCCCATTACAACCTAAAGAAAAGACCTCATGATAATTGTATGCATGCATAAAGTAATTGTTGATTGTTAGATGAAAAACAAATCTTGGAAAGCGTGATTAGGAGAGAATTGAGAGAATCAACCCTAAACGCTTGAGCGAATAGAGTGCAAACACTACCGGTAAGGGTTCAATGCTCAAGTACATGTTTCCACCTACAATCATCACTCTTCATGCAAGTTTGTAAAAATATTTAATAGCTCAATTCAATTGTGAATTAGACTTGCTAGTCCTTAGCCCTTGTGCATATATGCTTCTTGAGAGTTGATTTATTTTGACAAAGCAATTGCATTCATGTAGATAGTTGCATATAGGTAGATTGCATTTAATTAGTTTCCATTGAATAAATGCCATGCCCTTTACTTCATTCTTAGTTTAAGCATGAGGACATGCTTGGTTTAAGTGTGGGGAGGTTGATAAACCCCGTTTTGACGGTTTATCTTGTATTGATTTTAGGAGATTTTATCACCTTTTACCCACATTTATCCAATGAAATAGCATGGTTTTGTGATTGTCTCCTTATTTGTGCTTAGATGTGTGATGAGCGGATAATTTATACGCTTTTTGGCATTGTTTTTAGTATGTTTTTAGTATGTTTTAGTTAGTTTTTAGTATATTTTTATTAGTTTTTAGTTAAAATTCACTTTTCTGGACTTTACTATGAGTTTGTGTGTTTTTCTGTGATTTCAGGTATTTTCTGGCTGAAATTGAGGGACCTGAGCAAAAATCTGATTCAGAGACTAAAAAGGACTACAGATGCTGTTGGATTCTGACCTCCCTGCACTCGAAGTGGATTTTTTGGAGCTACAGAAGTCCAATTGGCGCGCTCTCAACGGCGTTGGAAAGTAGACATGCTGGGCTTTCCAGCAATATATAATCGGCCATACTTTGCCTGAGATTTGATGGCCCAAACCGGCGTTCCAAATCAGCTCAAAACTGCCCGGCGTTAAACGCCGGAACTGGCACAAGAATGGGAGTTAAACGCCGAAACTGGCACAAAAGCTGGCGTTCAACTCCAAGAAGAGTCTCTACACGAAAATGCTTTAATGCTCAGCCCAAGCATACACCAAGTGGGCCCGGAAGTGGATTCTTATGTCATTTACTCATCTTTGTAAACCTTAGGCTACTAGTTCTTTATAAATAAGACCTTTTGCTATTGTATTTTCATCTTGGTAGCTATCTTTAGTCTTATGCTATCTTAGATCATGGGGTCTGGCCACATGGCCATGCCTAGACCTTGTTCTTATGTATTTTCAACGGTGGAGTTTCTACACACCATAGATTAAGGTGTGGAGCTCTGCTGTACCTCGAGTATTAATGCAATTACTATTGTTCTACTATTCAATTCAGCTTATTCTTGTTCTAAGATATTCATTTGCACCCAAGAACATGATGAATGTGATGATTATGTGACACTCATCATCATTCTCACTTATGAACGAGTGCCTGACAACCACTTCTGTTCTACAACCAAACAAGGCTTGAATGTTTATCTCTTGGATCCCTTAATCGGAATCTTCGTGGTATAAGCTAGAACTGATGGCGGCATTCAAGAGAATACGGAAGGTCTAACCTTGTCTGTGGTATTCTGAATAGGATTCAAGGATTGAATGACTGTGA
>NC_029772.3:68802750-68804885 GCF_000817695.3 Arachis duranensis | reverse complement strand
GATTGGATGAAGACAGTAGGAAAGCAGAGAGACGGAAGGGACCAAGCATCTTCATACGCTTATCTGAAATTCGCACCAATGAATTGCATAAGTCTCTCTATCTTTATCTTTATGTTTCATTCGTATATCACCCATACCCATTTGAGTTTGCCTGACTAAGATTTACAAGGTGACCATAGCTTGCTTCATACCAACAATCTCCGTGGGATCGACCCTTACTCGCGTTAGGTTTTTTACCTGGACGACCCAATGCACTCGCTGGTTAGTTGTGCGAAGTTGTGACAAAGAGTTGAGATTGCAATTGAGCGTACCATGTTGATGGCGCCATTGATGATCACAATTTTGTGCACCAAGTTTTTGGCACCGTTGCCGGGGATTGTTCGAGTATGGACAACTGACGGTTCATCTTGTTGCTTAGATTAGGTATTTTTTTCTTCAGAGTTCTTAAGAATGAATTCTAGTGTTTCAAGGTGATGTTCTTATCATCACCAAAGCTGATTGATCTTCATCAATTTAGCTCTTGAATGCAGTGTTCTGCTGAAGCTTGGCTAACCATGTCTAATTCCTTTAGACTGAAGATTTAGACTAACATTGCATGATTCCTGGAATTCTCATTAAGAATTTTGATATCTTTGTTTTCTTTCCACTTAATTTTCGAAAAATCCAAAAAAATTACAAAATCATAAAAACCAAAAATATTGTATGTTTCTTGTTGAGTCTAGTGTCTCATGTTAAGTTTGGTGTCAATTGCATGTTTCTGTTCTCCTTGTATTCATGCATGTGTCTTCATTAATCTTCAAGTTGATTCTTGATGATTTCATTGCTCTGATTTTTAAATTCTCTTGACTCGAGTGTTTATGTGTCTCATATGCATTCTCATTTTGTTAGTGTCAGTAGTATACAAACTGCTAAGTTTGGTGTCTTGCATGCATTGTTATTTGATTTTAGTTGCATTTTGATTATTCCTTACTATTAAAAACCCAAAAATATTTTTAATTTGTTTCTTTTCAAGTCAATAATACAGAGAATTGAAGATTCAGAATATACAGCAGAGGAATTATACAGAAAAAGCTGAGCGTTCAAAATACCCAGTGAGGAAGGCAAACTGGCGTTTAAACGCCAGCCAGGGTGCCTGGCTTGGTGTTTAACGCCCAAAAGGGTAGTGCTTTGGGTGTTAAACACCAGAATGTGCACCATTCTGGGCGTTTAACGCCAGGATAGCACAAGAGGGAAGATTCTGTTTTTAATTCAAATTTTTTTTTCAGGTTTTCAAAATTTTTCAAAATCAAATCTTTTTCAAAATCAATTTCTTCCCTTTTTCAAAAATACTTGCTATCAATCAATGATTTGATTCAACATTTCAAGTATGTTGCCTTTTCTGTTGAGAAAGGTTTAATGTTTGAATCATATCTTTCCTTGTTAGTCAAGTCATTAATTTTTAAAATCAAATCTTTTTTTTCATTGTTTTCAAATCATATCTTTTCAATCATCTTTTTCAAAATAGTTTTCAATCATATCTTTTTAATTTCTAATTTCAAAATCTTTTTCAAAAATCACTTGATTTCTTTCCCACTCTTAGTTTTCGAAAATCAATTAATCTTTTTCAAAATGTTTTTTTAAAATCTTTTTAATTTATTTTCAAAAATTTCTTCCCCTCTTCTCACATCCTTCTATTTATGGACTAACACTATTCCTCAATGAACAATTCGAACTCCATCTCTCCTGATAAGTTCGAATTCTTCTACTTCTTCCTTCTATTTTTCTTTTTCTCTGACACCTCAAGGAATCTCTATACTTTGACATAGAGGATTCCATATTTCCTTGTTCTTTTCTCTTTCATATGAGCAGGAGCAAAGACAAAAGCATTCTTGTTGAGGCTGACCCTGAACCTGAAAGGACCTTGAAGCGAAAGCTAAGAGAAGCTAAGGCACAACTCTCTGTAGAGGACCTAACAGAAATCTTCAAAGAAGAAGAACCCATGGCAGCCGAAAACAACAACAATGCCAACAATGCAAGGAAGGTGCTGGGTGACCTGCCATTGGAGCAAACAACTTTGAGCTTAAGCCTCAATTAGTTTCTCTAATGCAACAGAATTGCAAGTTCCATGGACTTCCATTGGAAGATCCTCATCAGTT
>NC_029772.3:68799885-68801327 GCF_000817695.3 Arachis duranensis | reverse complement strand
GGCAGACCCATCCTAGCCACAGCAAAGGCTGTGATTGATGTGGACAGAGGAGAATTGATCATTCAAGTGAATGAAGAATCCATTGTGTTTAAGGCACAAGGATATCCCTCTGTAACCATGGAGAGGAAGCATGAAGAGCTTCTCTCAAAACAGAGTCAAACAGAGCCCCCACAGTCA
This sequence comes from Arachis duranensis, assembly GCF_000817695.3. Classification (NCBI taxonomy): domain Eukaryota; kingdom Viridiplantae; phylum Streptophyta; class Magnoliopsida; order Fabales; family Fabaceae; genus Arachis; species Arachis duranensis. The sequence goes on along the minus strand of NC_029772.3, from coordinate 68,801,150 downwards.
AACTCTAAGTTTGGTGTTGGGAGGCCACAACCAAATTCTAAGTTTGGTGTTGAACCCCCACATTCAAACTCTAAGTTTGGCGTTGGGAGGTTCCAACATTTCTCTGAGCATCTCTGAGACTCCATGAGAGCCCTCTGTCAAGCTACTGACATTAAAGAAGCGCTTGTCGGGAGGCAACCCAATGTTATATTTTATCTATTTTCCTTTGTTATTTTATGTTTTCTGTAGGTTGATGATCATGAGAAGTCACAAAATCAATTGAAAAAGCAAAAATAGAAAGAAAAACAACACACCCTGGAGGAGAACTTGCTGGCGTTTAAACGCCAGTAAAGCTAGCAGATGGGCGTTTAACGCCCAGTCTGGCACCATTCTGGGCGTTTAACGCCAGAAAGGGGCACCAGACTGGCATTAAACGCCAGGAAAGGGCAAGAAGTTGGCATTAAACGCCAGAAATGGGCATCAGCCCGGCGTTTAATGCCAGAATTGGCACAGGGAGCAATTTTGCTCGCCACTTGGTGCAGGGATGACTTTTCCTTGACACCTCAGGATCTGTGGACCCCACAAGATCCCCACCTATCCCACCACTATCTCTCTTCTTCACCCATTCACCAATCATCTCAACACCTCTTCCCCAAAAAACCTTCACCTATCAAATCCCATTTTTCTCTTTACCACTCACATCCATCCTTCATAAAACCCCACTTACCTCACCATTCAAATTCAAACCACTTTCCAACCCAAACCTACCCTCCCATAGCCGAACCCTACCCCTCTCTTCACCCCTATATAAACCCCTCTTCACTCCTTCATTTTCACACAACCTAAATACTACTTCTCCCCCTTTGGCCGAACCACAAAGCCTCCTCCATCTCCTTCATTTCTTCTTCTTCTACTCTCTTCTTTCCTCTTTTACTCGAGGACGAGCAAACCTTTTAAGTTTGGTGTGGTAAAAGCATTGCTTTTTACTTTTCCATAACCACTTATGGCATCTAAGGCCGGAGAAACCTCAAGAAAGAGGAAAGGGAAGGCAAAAGCTTTCACCTCCGAGTCATGGGAGATGGAGAGATTCATCTCAAGGGTGCATCAAGACCACTTCTATGAAGTTGTGGCCTTGAAGAAGGTGATCCCCGAGGTCCCTTTCAAACTCAAAAAGAGTGAATATCCGGAGATCCGACATGAGATCCGAAGAAGAGGTTGGGAAGTCCTTACCAACCCCATTCAACAAATCGGAATCTTAATGGTTCAAGAGTTCTATGCCAATGCAT
>NC_029772.3:68798907-68799227 GCF_000817695.3 Arachis duranensis | reverse complement strand
AAGGCAAGGAAGAGACATTGAGGAGCTCAAGCACTCCATAAGATCTTCAAGAGGAAGAACAAGCCGCCATCAATAAGGTGGTCCCATTCTTTAATCTCCTTGTTCTTTATTTTTCTGTTTTTCAAAAATCATGCTTATGTTTATCTATGTTTGTGTCTTTTGATCATTAGTGTCTTAGTGTCTATGCCTTAAAGTTATGAATGTCCTATGAATCCATCACCTTTCTTAAATGAAAAATGTTCTTAATTGAGAAGAATTGCATGAATTTTGAATTTTATAACAGATTAATTATTTTGATGTGGTGGCAATACTTTGACTTC
>NC_029772.3:68791512-68798174 GCF_000817695.3 Arachis duranensis | reverse complement strand
CAGAGACTAAAAAGGACTGCAGATGCTGTTGGATTCTGACCTCCCTGCACTTGAAGTGGATTTTCTAGAGCTACAGAAGCCTAATTGGCGCGCTCTCAACGGCGTTGGAAAGTATACATCCTGGGCTTTCCAGCAATATATAATAGTTTATACTTTGCCCGAGATTTGATGGCTCAAACCGGCGTTCCAAATCAGCTCAAAACTGCCCGGCGTTGAACGCCGGAACTGGCACAAGAATGGGAGTTAAACGCCCAAACTGGCACAAAAGCTGGCGTTTAACTCCAAGAAGAGTCTCTACACGAAAATGCTTCAATGCTCAGCCCAAGCACACACCAAGTGGGCCCGGAAATGGATTTTTATGTCATTTACTCATCTTTGTAAACCTTAGGCTACTAGTTCTTTATAAATAAGACCTTTTGCTATTGTATTTTCATCTTGATAGCTATCTTTAGTCTTATGCTATCTTAGATCATGGGGTCTGGCCTCACGGCCATGCCTAGACCTTGTTCTTATGTATTTTCAACGGTGGAGTTTCTACACACCATAGATTAAGGTGTGGAGCTCTGCTGTACCTCGAGTATTAATGCAATTACTATTGTTCTTCTATTCAATACAGCTTATTCTTGTTCTAAGATATTCATTTGCAACCAAGAACATGATGAATGTGATAATTATGTGACACTCATCATCATTCTCACTTATGAACAAGTGCCTGACAACCACTTCTGTTCTACAAGCAAACAAGGCTTGAATGTTTATCTCTTCGATCCCTTGATCGGAATCTTCGTGGCATAAGCTAGAACTGATGGCGGCATTCAAGAGAATCCGGAAGGTCTAAACCTTGTCTGTGGTATTCTGAGTAGGATTCAATGATTGAATGACTGTGACGAGCTTCAAACTCCTGAAGGCTGGGCGTTAGTGACAGACGCAAAAGAATCACTGGATTCTATTTAGCAGAGAGACAGAAGGGACCAAGCATCTTCATACGCTTATCTGAAATTCCCACCAATGAATTACATAAGTATCTCTATCTTTATCTTTATGTTTTATTCATCATTCATAACCATTTGAGTTTGCCTGACTAAGATTTACAAGGTGACCATAGCTTGCTTCATACCAACAATCTCCGTGGGATCGACCCTTACTCGCGTAAGGTTTATTACTTGGACGACCCAGTGCACTTGCTGGTTAGTTGTGCGAAGTTGTGACAAAGAGTTGAGATTGCAATTGAGCGTACCATGTTGATGGCGCCATTGATGATCACAGTTTTGTGCACCAATGTGAAAACATGCTTTTAGACCTTTAATTTGATGATTTTTATTCACCTTTGATTCCACTAGATGCCTTGATGTGTTTGTTAGTGATTTCAGATTGAAAAGGCTAGGAATGGCTCAAAGGAGTGAATAGGAAAGCATGCAAAGTGGAGAAATCATGAAAAGCCAAAGAGTTGAACCCACCCATGGACGCGTGCGCGCACCTGGCGCTTGCGCACACCTTACGAATTACCCCATGGATGCGTACGCGTGCTGTACGCGTACGCGTCGGTGCCAGTTTATGATTTTTTTAATGAAAACGCACCCAACGAACTCTCAAGGGTTGTGGGGCCCAATCTCAACCAACTTTGGCGCCAGAAATGCTATTTAAAGCCAAGGATTGAAGAGCAAGGGGGATTATCTCACATTAGTTCATTAGGATTAGTTTAGAAGTAGTTTCTAGAGAGAGAAGCTCTCTCTTCTCTCTAGAACTAGGATTAGGATTAGGTTTAGTTCTTAAATCTAAATTTTAATCTTTGCTTTCATCTTCTTCTACTTCTATCCTCTTAATTCCTTGTTGTTACATTCATCTTCCTCTATTCTTTTGTTGTAATTTCCTTTATGTTGTTCTTGTATTTTGTTGTAGATCTACTTTTGTTCCTTCCTTTCCCTTTCAATTCAATCAAGTTAATTCATAATAATTGTGTTCCTTTTGATTTTTTGTTGTTAATTCTTTGCAATAATTGTTGTTAGATCTTATTCTTGATGTTGATTTACTATGCTTTCCTTTTATGCCTTCCAAGTGTTTGATGAAATGCTTGGTTGGATTTTAGTGTAGGTTTTGTTCCTCTTGGCCTAGGTAGAGTGATTAGTGACTCTTGAGTTATCTAATTCCTTTGTTGATTGATAATTAGAAGTTGCTAATTGATTTGAATGCCTCTAAAGCTAGTCTTTCCTTTAGGAGTTGATTAGGACTTGAGGGATCAAATTGATTCATCCACTTGACTTTTCTCCATGATTAGAGGTTAACTAAGTGGGAGTAATGGACAATTTGTTATCACAATTGAGGAGGATAACTAGGATAGGACTTCTAGTACTCATATCTTGCCAAGAGCTTTGTTAGTTGTTAGTTTATTTCCTTGCCATTTATATTTCTTGTATAAAATCTTAAAAACCCCAAGATAACTCACAACCAATAGCAAGACACTTTATTACAATTGCTAGGGAGAACGACCCGAGGTTTGAATACCTCGGTTTATAAATTTTAGGGGTTTGTTTTAGTGACAAACAACTTTTTGTATGAAAGGATTAGTGATTGGTTTAGAAACTATACTTGCAACGAGAATTCATTTGTGAAATTCTAAACCGTCAAAAATCCATTCATCAGATTGTCACAGTTGGTCCATTTGCCTTTCCCACTAATTTTGAAGTGCTGGAAATGGAGGAGCACAAGAGTGCAACTCTCATTCTAGGAAGACCTATCCTAGTAACTGGACAAACCCACATTGACGTCCAAAGAGGGGAAGTAACCCTGAGAGTCAATGAGGATGAGTTTAGGATGAATGCTATTGAAGAAATGAAGTACCTAGACACATCAAAAGACTGCATGCGTGTTGATATTATTGATTCCCTGGTACAGGAGATCAATATGGCTGAGAGTATCGAATCAGAGCTAGAGGATATCTTTAAAGATGTTCAGCCTGATCTGGAGAAACCAGAGGAAATACAAGAACCTCTGAAAATTCCTCATGAAGAGGAGAAACCTCCTAAACCTGAGCTCAAACCACTACCACCATCCCTAAAATATGTATTTTTGGGAGAAGGTGAAACTTTTCCTGTAATCATAAGCACTACCTTATAGCCACTGGAAAAGAAAGCACTAATTCAGGTGCTAAGGACACACAAGACAACTCTTGGGGTGGTCCATTAGTGATCTCAAGGGCATTAGCCCAGCCAGATGCATGCACAAAGGCGGCTGAATCCAGCCATGAAGGAGGTGGTGCAGAAAGAGGTCACTAAATTACTAGAGGTTGGGATTATTTATCCCATTTCTGATAGCCCCTGGGTGAGCCCTGTCCAAGTTGTACCCAAAAAAGGAGGCATGACAGTGGTTCATAATGAAAAAAATGAATTGGTTCCTACAAGAACAGTTATAAGGTGGCATATGTGTATTGACTACAGAAGACTCAATACAGCCACTAGAAAGGATCATTTTCCTTTACCCTTCATCGAACAAATGCTAGAAAGGCTAGCAGGTCATGACTTTTACTACTTTCTGGACGACTACTCAGGCTACAACCAGATTGCAGTAGATCCCCAGGATCAAGAGAAAACAGCATTCACATGTCCATCTGGAGTATTTGCCTACAGAAGGATGCCATTTGGTCTGTGTAATGCACCAGCAACCTTTCAGAGATGCATGCTCTCTATTTTCTCTGATATGGTAGAGAAATTTTTGGAAGTCTTCATGGACGATTTCTCAGTATTTTGAGATTTATTCAACTCTTGTCTTGACCATCTAGCACTTGTTCTGAAAAGGTGCCAATAGACCAACCTAGTTTTAAACTGGGAGAAATGTCACTTTATGGTGACTGAAGGAATTGTCCTTGGGCACAAAATTTCAAACAAAGGCATAGAGGTGGATCAAGCTAAGGTGGAGGTAATCGAAAAATTACCACCCCCCACCAATGTTAAGGCAATCAGAAGTTTTCTGGGACATGCATGATTCTACAGGAGGTTTATAAAGGATTTTTCAAAAATCGCAAAACCTCTGAGTAACCTGCTAACTGCTGATACACCATTTGTCTTTGATACAGAGTGTTTGCAAGCCTTTGAGACTTTGAAGGCAAAGTTGGTCACAGTGCATGTCATTTCTGCACCGGACTGGACATTACCATTTGAACTAATGTGTGATGCCAGTGACCATGCTATTAGTGCAGTATTGAGACAGAGGCATGACAAGCTTCTGCACATCATTTACTACGCTAGCCGTGTTCTAAATGATGCACAGAAAAATTACACAACCACAAAAAATGAATTACTTGCAGTGGTTTATGCCATTGACAAGTTTAGATCCTATTTGGTAGGATCAAAAGTGATAGTGTACACTGACCATGCTGCTCTTAAATATCTACTTACAATGTAGGATTCAAAACCCAGGCTCATAAAATGGGTGTTGCTTCTGCAAGAGTTTGATATAGAAATAAGGGACAGAAATGGGACAGAGAATCAAGTAGCAAATCACCTCTCCCGGATAAAACCAGTAGAAAGGATGTCTCTACCCCCTCACTGAGATCTCTGAAACCTTTTTGGATGAGCAACTCTTTGCCAATCAGGAGGTGCCATGGTTTGCAGACATCACAAACTATAAAGCTGCAAGGTTCATTCCCAAGGAGTTCAGTAGGCAGCAAAAGAAAAAACTGCTTTCTGATGCAAAGTACTACTTGTGGGATGAACCATATCTCTTCAAGAAATGCGCAGACGGACTAATCCGTATTTGACCCTTCAAGGGAGAGCTTTTGGCGCTTCAACTCCTGTAGCTCACGCCCTTGCTTCTCTTGTTCCTTCAGCAATTTGCAGAGCATGCAGTTTTGATTCTGCTGTTCTTCCTTAATTTGTTCCATAGCTTCTTGCAGCTTGGCAACAGATGCTTCTAGATGAGTCCAGTAGTCAATTTCAGAAAGTTCAGGGAGGAACTCCTGTGCCCTCCTTTTGATAGAGTTATCTTGCAGTTGTCCTTCCATTGACCTCTTGGTGATTGGGTGCTCAATTGGGATGAATTCATCTACTCCCATCCTCACCCTAGCATCTTTACATAGCAAAGAGATTAAGCTTGGGTAAGCCAGTTTGGCTTCAGTGGAGTTCTTATTTGCAATTGTCTAAATCTCACAAGCAATCAGATGATGAATCTCCACTTCTTTTCCCAGCATAATACAATGAATCATCACTGCTCTCTTGATAGTAACCTCAGAATGGTTACTAGTGGGCAAGATAGAATGCCCTATGAAGTCCAACCAGCCTCTTGCAACTGGTTTGAGATCTCCCCTCTTGAGTTGGTTTGGGACACCTTTTGAATTGGTCATCCACTTGGTTCCAGGGAGGCATATGTCCTCTAGAACTTGATCCAACCCCTTATCTACTCTCACCATTCTCCTATTAAAGGATTCAGGATCATCTTGTAGTTGAGGTAATTTGAAGACCTCTCTTATTTTATCCAGATGGAAGTAAATAATTCTCCCTCTGACCATGGTTCTATAGGTATGAAAAGTGGTTCCAGTCATTCTCTACTTATCTGTCAGCCACAGATTTGAGTAGAATTCCTTAACCATATTTCTCCCAACCTTTGTCTCAGGGTTGGTTAGAACTTCCCATCCTCTGTTTCAAATTTGCTCTTGGATCTCCGGATATTCATTTTCTTTCAGATCAAATTTAACTTCCGGGATTACTGACCTTAGACCCATTATTTTGTGGTAATTGTCTGCATGTTCTTTGGTTAAGAACTTCTCTTGACACCAAAGGTCTTTTGGAGCATTCTCTTTCTTGCCTCTTGAGTTGGTTTGTTTTCCTTTGGGGGCCATGATCTTGATGAGCCTTAACTTAGTGATCACAGAAAAACACACCAAACTTAGAGGTTTGCTTGTCCTCAAGCAAAAGAAAGGAAAGAGGAGAGAAAGGAGGAGAGCAAATTCGAATGGTGGGGAAGGGGGGTGTGGCCGAACATATATTTATAAGGAAGGGAGAGAGAGTTCGAAAATTTTGAAGGAGATTTGAGAAGATATGGGAAGAAATTGAGAGATATTTGAGTTTTTTGAAGATTTGGAAATGATTTGAAAGAGATTTCAAGAATGATTTTAAATTTGAAAATTCGAAGGTGAATGATGAAATTTTGAAATGTATTATTGTAGAAAATTATGGATTAAAACAAGAAAGTTTGAAAAACTTTTAAGTGGAAAGGAAAATCTCTGTCTCCCACCTTTCTGGCGTTAAACCCCCAGAATGGTATCCATTCTGGCGTTTAACGCCCAAATGTTGGCCAATTTGGGCGTTTAACGCCCAGCCAGGTACCCTAGCTGGCGTTAAACGCCAGAAACCCCTTCATCACTGGGCGTTTTGCTAAACGCCCAGGATGCTGCACACCTGGTGTTAAACGCCCAGAATGGTGCCCATTCTGGCGTTTAACGCCCAAAGTACCCCTTACTGGCATTTTTTCGCCAGCATGCTCCTTTTCTCTGCTTTTTGCACTGATTCCTTCTATAACTCTGTGAATTCCTCCAATTTTGATGATTGCCCTTTGAGAATATGTATCAAAATTTGATTAAACAAAACAGATAACCTGCTAATGACTGGGTTGCCTCCCAGCAAGCGCTTCTTTAATGTCTTTAGCTGGACCTTCACTGAGAATCATTCAAG
>NC_029772.3:68789118-68791466 GCF_000817695.3 Arachis duranensis | reverse complement strand
TAACAATGAACTTTTTGTCAGAATCAGTATCCTGAAGCTCAACATATCCATATGGTGACACTCCTGTAATCACATACGGACCCCTCCACCGGGAATTAAGTTTTCCTGAAAACAGTCTGAGCCTAGAGTTGAAAAGCAGAACTTTTTGTCCTGGCTCAAAGACTCTGGATGACAACTTCTTGTCGTGCCACTTCTTTGCCTTTTCGTTATAAATTTTTGCATTTTCAAAGGCATTGAGTCTAAATTCATCTAGCTCATTTAGCTGGAGCAATCTTTTTTCACCAGCTAACTTAGCGTCCAGGTTTAGGAATCTGGTTGCCCAGTAGGCTTTATGTTCCAGTTCCACGGGCAGATAACAGGCCTTGCCATACACAAGTTGGTATGGAGAGGTTCCTATTGGAGTCCTGAATGCTGTTCTGTATGCCCACAGAGCATCATCCATGCTCTTTGCCCAATCGTTTCTACGGGCAATTACAGTCCGTTCTAGGATTCTTTTTAGCTCTCTGTTAGAGACTTCAGCTTGCCCATTTGTCTGTGGATGATATGGGGTTGCCACTTTGTGGCTAATTCCATATCGGACCATAGCAGAGTACAGCTTTTTATTGCAGAAATGAGTGCCCCCATCACTGATTAGTACTCTGGGAACACCAAACCTGCTGAAGATGTGTTTCTGGAGGAATTTCAGCACGGTCTTAGTATCATTAGTGGGTGTAGCAATTGCTTCTACCCATTTAGATACGTAGTCCACTACCACCAGAATGTAAGTGTTTGAGTATAATGGTGGGAACGAACCCATAAAGTCAATACCCCATACATCAAACAATTCAATCTCTAGGATCCCTTGTTGAGGCATGGTGTATCCATGAGGCAAGTTACCAGCTCTTTGGCAACTATCACAGTTACGCACAAACTCTCGGGCGTCTCTATAGAGAGTGGGCCAGTAGAAGCCACATTGGAGGACCTTAATGGCTGTTCGCTCACTTCCGAAATGTCCCCCATACTGTGATCCATGGCAATGCCACATGATCCTTTGTACTTCCTCTCTGGGTACACATCTGCGGATCATTCCGTCTGCACATCTCTTAAAGAGATATGGCTCATCCCATAGGTAGTACTTGGCATCTGAAATTAATTTCTTTCTTTGCACCCTGCTGTACTCCTGGGGTATGAACCTCACAGCTTTGTAATCTGCAAACCATGGAGCTTCCTGAATGGCAAAAAGTTGCTCATCTGGGAAAGTCTCAGAGATCTCAGTAGAAGGGAGGGACGCCCCAGCTACTGGTTCTATTCGGGACAGATGATCAGCTACTTGGTTCTTTGTCCCTTTTCTCTCTCTTATTTCTATATCAAACTCTTGCAGAAGCAACACCCATCTTATGAGCCTAGGTTTTGAATCCTGCTTTGTGAGTAAGTACTTAATAGCAGCATGGTCAGTGTACACAATCACCTTTGATCCCACTAGATAGGATCTAAACTTGTCAATGACATAGACCACTGCAAGTAACTCTTTTTCTGTGGTTGTGTAATTCTTCTGTGCATCATTTAGAACACAGCTGGCATAATAAATGACGTGCAGAAGCTTGTTATGCCTCTGTCCCAACACTGCCCCAATGGCATGGTCACTGGCATCACACATTAATTCGAATGGTAATGTCCAGTCTGGTGCAGAGATGACTGGTGCTATGACCAGCTTGGCTTTCAGGGTCTCAAATGCCTGCAGACACTGTGTGTCAAACACAAATGGTGTGTCAGCAGCTAGCAGGTTGCTCAGAGGTTTTGCAATTTTTGAAAAATCCTTTATAAACCTTCTGTAGAATCCTGCATGCCCCAGAAAGCTTCTGATTGCCTTAACATTGGCAGGTGGTGGTAATTTTTCAATTACCTCTACCTTTGCCTTATCCACCTCTATTCCCCTGCTTGAAATTTTGTGCCCAAGGACAATTCCTTTAGTCACCATAAAGTGACATTTCTCCCAGTTTAAAACCAGGTTAGTCTCTTGGCACCTTTTCAGAACAAGTGCTAGGTGGTTAAGACAGGAGCTGAATGAGTCTCCATATATTGAGAAGTCATCCATGAAAACTTCCAGGAATTTCTCAACCATATTAGAGAGAAGATGGATAACATGCATCTCTGAAAAGTTACAGGAGCATTACACAGACCAAAAGCCATTCTCCTGTAGGCAAACACACCAGAAGGGCAAGTGAATGCTGTTTTCTCTTGGTCCTGATGATCTACTGCAATTTGGTTGTAACCTGAATAGCCATCCAAAAAGCAATAATAATCATGACCAGCTAGTCTTTCTAGCATTTGGCCTATGAATGGTAAAGGAAAATGATCCTTTCTGGTGG
>NC_029772.3:68733704-68788901 GCF_000817695.3 Arachis duranensis | reverse complement strand
CTCTTTCTGCACCACCTCCTTCATGGCTGGATTTAGCCGCCTTTGTGGTTGAACCACTGGTTTGGCATTATCCTCCAATAGAATCTTGTGCATGCATCTTGCTCGGCTAATGCCCTTAAGATCACTTATGGACCACCCAAGAGCTGTCTTGTGTGCCCTTAGCACTTGAATCAACGCTTCCTCTTCCTGTGGCTTTAAGGTAGAGCTTATGATCACAGGAAAAGTGTTGTCTTCTCCCAGAAATGCATATTTCAGGGATGGTGGTAGTGGTTTGAGCTCTGGTTTGGGGGACTTTTCCTCTAATTGAGGAATTTTCAGAGGTTCTTCTAATTCCTCTAGCTCCTCCAAATCAGGCTGAACATGTTCGTCCTGTTGCTAGGAAAGGTCTTCCTAGGATGAGAGTTGCACTCTTGTGCTCCTCCATTTCCAGCACTACAAAGTCAATTGGAAAGGCGAATAGCCCAACCTTGACAATCATGTCCTCAATTATGCCTGATGGATATTTAATGGAGCCATCAGCAAGTTGGAGACATATCCGGGTTGGTTTGACTTCTTCAGTCAACCCAAGCTTTCTGATAGTGGATGCAGGTATTAGATTGATACTTGCTCCAAGGTCACACAGGGCTGTCTTGGTGCAAGCACCTTCTTAATGTGCATGGTATCATAAAGCTTCCTGGATCTTAAAGCTTTTCTGGTAAGCTTTTCAGAATGACTGCACTGCATTCTTCAGTGAGAAACACTTTTTCAGTTTCTCTCCAATCCTTCTTATGACTTAAGATCTCTTTCATGAACTTAGCATAAGAAGGTATTTGCTCAAGTGCCTCTGCAAACGGAATCTTTATTTCAAGAGTCCTTAGATAGTCTGCAAAGCGGGCAAATTGCTTATCCTGTTCCGCTTGGCGGAGTTTCTGAGGATAAGGCATCTTGGCTTTATATTCTTCAACCTTAGTTGCTGCAGGTTTATTCCTTACAGAAGTGGTTGGAGAAGCCTTTTTAGAGGGGTTACTATCAGCACTCTCAGGTGTCTGATTCTTCATTGGCGTTTGAACGCCAGGATTGGGTGAAGAATGGGCGTTTAACGCCAACTTTTCCCCCTTTTCTAGCGTTTGAACGCCAGAACTGGGCAGGGAATGGGCGTTTAAAGCCAGCTTTTCCCCCCTTTCTGGCGTTTGAACTCCAGGAGTATTCCTCTCTGGGCTCTTACTGTCCTCAGAGGGATTTTGAGCAGTGGTTTGGTTATCCTCTGTTAACTGTTCCTTTCTTGGCTTTTTGCTACTTTGAGCACTGTTATTCAATGTCTTCCCACTTTTCAGTTGAACTGCTTAGCATTCTTCTGTTATCTGTTTAAATAACTACTATTTTGTCTGATTCAACTGTGATTCTATGTTCTTGATAGCAATTTTAGTTTCTTGGAGCATCTCTTTAAATTCTGCTAACTGTTTTGTCATCAGGTGTAGTTGCTGATTAAGCTCAACCATCTGTTCTTAAGGATTAGGATCAGTGGCTACTGCCATAACTTCTTCTTTTGTAGAGGACTCATTGCTAGAGTACAAATGTTGATTTCTAGCAACAGTCTCTATAAGCTCTTGAGCCTCTTCAATCGTCTTCCTCATATGTATAGATCCACCAGCTGAGTGGTCTAGAGACATCTGAGCTTTTTCTGTAAGCCCATAGTAGAAGATGTCTAACTATACCCACTCTGAAAACATTTCAGAGGGACATTTTCTTAGCATACCTCTATACCTCTCCCAGGCATTATAAAGGGATTCATTATCCTCTTGTTTAAAGCCTTGGATGTCCAACCTTAGCTGTGTCATCCTTTTTGGAGGGTAAAATTGACTCAGGAATTTGTCTGATAACTGTTTCCATGTCTTTATGCTTGCTGTAGGTTAGTTATTCAACCACCTCTTAGCTTGATCTTTTACAGCAAATGGAAATAGTAATAATCTGTAGACATCCTGATCCACCTCTTTATCACGTACTATGTCAGCAAGTTGTAAGAATTGTGCCAGAAACTCAGTAGGTTCTTCCTGTGGAAGACCGGAATACTGGCAATTTTGCTGCACCATGATAATGAGTTGAGGATTTAGCTCAAAGCTGCTTGCTTTAATGGGAGGTATACAGATGCTACTCCCATATGCAGCTGTAATGGGGTTAGCATATGACCCCAGAGTCCTTCTGGACTGTTCAATTCCACTTAGGTCCATGATGGAGAAAGGGAATATGATATGGATTCACAAGTAAAGTAATTTTTTTAAAAGGTGACCGAAAAAATTTAAAATAAAATAAAACAAAAATTTTGAAAACTAAAAAAACTAAGATCAAAACAGATTGAAAACTAAATCAATTAGTTAATAAAAAAAAGATTTTGGAATTAGCAATTGAAAAGATATGATTGAAAATTATTTTGAAAAAGAATCAATTTTTGAAATGAGGAAAGAGAAAAACAACAAAATGACACCAAACTTAAAATTTATAGAAAATCAGACACAAATTTTCGAAAACTTAAAGGAAAACACAAAGAAAACACCAAACTTAGAATATGAAACTAAACTCAAATAAAAGACTCTAAACCAACAAAAATAAAACAGTCCTAATCTAAGCAACAAGATAAACCGTCAGTTGTCCAAACTCGAACAATCCCCGGCAACGGCGCCAAAAACTTGGTGCACGAAATTGCAATCACACCTTTGCAATTCCGCACAACTAACCAGCAAGTGCACTGGGTCGTCCAAGTAATACCTTACGTGAGTAAGGGTCGATCCCACGGAGATTGTCGGCTTGAAGCAAGCTATGGTGATATTGTAACTCTTAGTCAGGATATCAATGATTATCAGGTTTAATTGTGAAAAGTGAAAGAACATGAACTGAGTACTTGTTTTGCAGTGATGGAGAACAGGTTGAGGTTTTGGAGATGCTCTATCTTCTGAATCTCTGCTTTCCTACTGTCTTCTTCTTCAAGCACGGTAGGGTTTCACCGTTGTCAATGGCTACCTCTCATCCTCTCAGTGAAAATGTTCAACGCGCTATGTCACAGCACGGCTAATCATCTGTCGGTTCTCAATCGGGTTGGAATAGAATCCAGTGATTCTTTTGCGTCTGTTACTAACGCCCAGCCCTCAGGAGTTTGAAGCTCATCACAGTCATTCAATCCTTGAATCCTACTCAGAATACCACAAACAAGGTTTAGACCTTCCGGATTCTCTTGAATGCCGCCATCAATTCTAGCTTATACCACGAAGATTCTGATTAAGGAATCCAAGAGATATTCACTCAATCTAAAGCAGAACAGAGGTGGTTGTCAGGCACACGTTCATAAGCGAGAATGATGATGAGTGTCACGGATCATCACATTCATCAAGTTGAAGTACAAGTGATATCTTAGAATAGAGGCAAGCGTGATTGGATGAAAAACAGTAGTAATTGCATTAATCCATCAAGACACAGCAGAGCTCCTCACCCCCAACCATGGGGTTTAGAGACTCATGCCGTAGAAGATACAATGAGAAATGTGTAATGTGTCCTCCGGTAAAGATACAATGTCAAAAGATCCTATTAATAGTGAACTAGTAACCTAGGGTATACAGAAATGAGTAAGTGACGTAAAAATCCACTTCCGGGGTCCACTTGGTGTGTGCTTGGGATGAGTATTGAAGCTTTCATGTGTAGAGACTTTTTCTGGAGTTAAACGCCAGCTTTTATGACAGTTTGGGTGTTTAACTCCAATTTTTGTGCCAGTTCTGGCGTTAAACGCCGGGAATTCTGAAGCTGATTTGCACTGCCGGTTTCGGCCATCAAATCTCGGGCAAAGTATGGACTATTATACATTGCTGAAAAGCCCAGGATGTCTACTTTCCAACGCAATTGAGAACGCGCCAATTGGACTTCTGTAGCTCCAGAAAATCCACTTCGAGTGCAGGGAGGTCAGAATCCAACAGCATCTGCAGTCCTTTTCAGCCTCTGAATCAGATTTTTGCTCAGGTCCCTCAATTTCAGCCAGAAAATACCTGAAATCACAGAAAAACACACAAACTCAAAGTATATCCCAGAAAAGTGAATTTTAACTAAAAATTAATAAAAATGTAATAAAAACTAACTAAAATATACTAAAAACATACTAAAATAATGCCAAAAAGCGTATAAATTATCCGCTCATCAGGTACCTGGTTGGGCGTTAAACACCCAAAACAAGCAGCAAATGGGCGTTAAATGCCCAAAACAAGCAGCGTTTGGGCGTTTAACGCCAGGAATGTAGAGGGGAGGTGATTTTGTGTTCCAACCCAATTTTTTTAATTCTTATGTTTTCATCTATGATTTCTTGCATAAACATATTTCAAATCATCATCTTTTCATTTTCAAATTTCAAAAAAAAAAAAACTCTTAATCCTAAAAATTTTTTCTTCTGTTCAATTCTTTTTGAAAATGCATATATCTTTTTAATTTCTTTTCAAATCTTTTTCAAAATTCATAAATCTTTTTAATATCTTTTCAAATTTAGATTTATCTTTTTCAAAACTCTCTCTTATCTTATTTTAAAATTATATCTTTTGCATATCATAATTATTTTTTTAAAAATTATATCTTCTATCATATCTTTTTCAAAAAATTTTCGAACCCACCCCTTCTTTTTAAATTGACGATTCGGCCACCCCTCTCCTCCACAATTCAAATTTACCTTTCCTCCTTTTCCTCTCCTTTCCTTTATTTTGCTTGAGGACAAGCAAACCTCTAAGTTTGGTGTGTTTTGCGTGATCACTGAGTTAAGACTCACTAAGATCATGGCTCCTAAGGAAAAACAAACCACTTCAAGAGGCAAGAAAGAGAATAATCCAAGACCACTTTGGAATCAAGAAAGGTTCTTAACCAAGGAACATTCGGACCATTACCATAAAATAATGGGTCTAAGGTCAGTGATCTCGGAGGTTAAATTCGATCTGAAAGAAGACGAATATCTGGAGATCCAAGAGCAAATTCCAAACAGAGGTTGGAAAATTCTAGCCAATCCTGAAACAAAAGTGGGTAGAAACATGGTTCAGGAATTCTACTTAAATCTGTGGCAAACAGAGAGGCAGAGAATGACTGGAACCGCTTTCTACACCTTTCGAACCATGGTCAGAGGGAAGATGATTTTCTTCCACCTTGACAAAATAAGAGAGGTCTTCAAGCTACCTCAACTACAAGATGATCTAGAATCCTTTAATAGGAGAATGGTATGTGATGATAAGCGCTTGGACCAAATTCTAGAGGACATATGCATCCCTGGAACCAAGTGGACAACCAACACAAAAGGTGTTCCAAATCAACTCAAGAGAGGGGATCTCAAACCAATTGCTAGAGACTGGCTGGATTTCATTGGGTGTTCCATACTACTTACCAGTAACCACTCCGAAATCACTATCAAGAGAGCAGTGATGATCCATTGCATTATGAAAGAAAACAAAGTGAAAGTTCATCAACTGATTTCTTGTGAGCTCTACACAATTGCAAATAAGAACTCTAAGGACGCCAAGTTGGCTTACCCAAACTTGATTTCTCTGCAATGTAAAGAGGCTGGGGTGAAGATGGGAGTAGATGAGTTCATCCCAGTCGAACATCCAATCACCAAGAAGTCAAGGAGGGACAACAAGTATAAGAAAACTCCATCAAAAGGAGGGCACAGAAATTCCTCCCAAAAATCCCTCAGATTGACTACTGGACCCGCCTAGAAGCATCTGTCACTAAGTTGCAAGAAACTATGGATCAACTCAAGGAAGAACAGCAGAATCAAAATTTTATAATCTGCAAACTGCTTAAGGAATAGGAGAAGCAAGGGCGTGAATTACAGGAGCTGAAGTGCCAGAAGCTTTCTCTTGAAGGTCCAGACAACCCACAAATTGAAGGAGCATCCATCTCCCAAAATAAAGGTTGTTGAGTCCTAATCTTAATTATGTGATAACTTCTGCTATTAGAAATCTATCTTACTAGTCATATGAGTAGTAGTAATTAGTATTTTTATTTTTATCATCTCCAAGTAAGCTATAATTTATTTTTCACATCATCATTAAACATGAATAAAATAGCAGATATTTTTAGAATAAGGAGGCAATTTTTTCGAGTTCTTAATAAGAAAAATTCAAATTATTTATATGTGGTGGCAACACTTTCTATCGTCTGAATGAATGCTTAAACAGTGCATATTTTTTATCTTGTTATTTATGAATGTTAAAACTATTGGCTCTTGAAAGAATGATGAAAAAGAGAAATGTTATTGATAATCTGAAAAATCATAAAATTGATTCTTGAAGCAAGAAAAAGCAGTGAAAAAAAAGGAGAAAGAAGAAAAAGCCAATAGCCCTTAAAACCAAAAGGCAAGGGTAAAAAAGATCCAAGATTTTGAGCATCAATGGATAGGAGGGCCTAAAAGAATAAATCCTGGCCTAAGCGGCTGAACCCAGCTGTTCCTAACCATGTGCTTGTGGTATGCAGGTCCAAGTGAAAAGCTTGGGACTGAGTGATTAAAGTCGTGATCCAAAAGAGTGTGCTTAAGAACTCTGGACACCTATAATTGGGGACTTTAGCAAAGCTGAGTCACAATCAGAAAAGGTTCACCCAGTTATGTGTCTGTGGCATTTTTGTATCCGGTGGTAATACTGGAAGACAAAGTGCTTAGGGCCACGGCCAAGACTCATAAAGTAGCTGTGTTCAAGAACCAACATACTAAACTAGGAGAATCAATAACACCATCTAAATTCTGAGTTTCTATGGATGCTAATGCACGGAAACTTGTCTCTCAACAAATTTACCTTCAGCAAGTATACCAAATTGTTGTCAAGTAAAAACTCACAATAGAGTGAGGTCGAATCCTACAGGGATTGATTAGTCAAGCAACTTTAGTTGGAAGAGTGTGCTAGTTGTGCTAAACAAAATGTAGTTGATATTGTAGGAAATTAAATGGCAGAAAAGTAAATTGCAGAAAATAAAGTCCAGAATCTTAAATGGGGATTTGGGGAGATAAACATGGAAATAAATGGCAGAAAGTAAAGAGAATGGGTAAGATAAAAAATGGGGAATTCATTGGGCTTAGGAGATGTTGCATTCTCCGGATCAAATTCATTCTCATCTCTTCCTCAATCAATGAATTCATTGATCTCCTTGGCAATCTTAAGTGATTGGATCCCAATTCCTTGGCAATCCAATCTCTCTAAGCTTGAACAATTGCCCAATTCCTTGATTTAATTGCTCATGGGAAAAGATTAAGTGTGGTCACTGATTATACCACATGTATTTCCAAATCAAAGTGTTGGGAGGATTACATGTCACTATATCAGCCCAAACTCCAATTTGGTCCAACATGAGAAAGCATTTCTAGCATGATCTCCTCATCCTTTTTCCAAGGCTCAGAGGAGATCCAATTATGGAGAGTTTCTTTTCCAAGACAACTAACCAATTGAATTAAGATCGAAAGCTTTCTAGTAAATGAAGAGAAAAGAAAGAGGAAGAAGAATGAAAACTATAGTTGATCCATCAAATTACAACAGAGCTCCCTAACCCAATGAAAGGGGTTTAGTTGTTCATAGCTCTCGAAATGGAAAAAATGGTAGTAAAGAATACATGCAGAAAGTAAATATCCAGATAGTAGTTCTCCAAAAGTGCCGAGCTTTTCTTTAGTTCAAAACTACTCCTATATATACTACTCTTCTTGATCTTCTAGTGAGTTCTTCAAGTCTTGGATATGGGCCTTTGATCTTGAGTTGAGGCAGTTACAATCTTTAGTGGGCTCAGCTTTGTTTGCAAAAAAGTGTGAGTTCGGCATGGGCGTTAGTTAGGACGTTAGTGGTGTTAACGTTAAGTGAAAATGTGGGTTCGAGAATGTTAGTGACAATCACCTTTTTCACTAACGTTCCAACCCAAAATGGCCCAGGTTAACTTTTATAACTAACGTGACTCTTAATGTGGGCATGCCTAAGATTCGAGAGCGTTAGTGACACTTACCTTTGTCACTAACGCTCCAAACGCCCCTCCTTCCCACGTTAGAGCTCACATTAATTGGATTAACGTGGTAGTGAATGCCATCTCCAACGTTAGTGACAAAGGTGAGTGTCACGAACGTTGGCTTATCATGCTTAGCTCCGCGTTATCTCTCACGTTAGTGGTCTTAACGTGACCACTAACGTGGGCAATGTTGGCTTAATCCAACGTTAGTAACAAAAGTGAGTGTCACTAACGTTGGCATTGTCTTCCCCTTCCACGTTAGAATTCACATTAACTGAGTTAACGTGACTCTTAACGTGGCCAATTGCCAAGTTAGAGCGTTAGTGGTATTCACTTTTGCTACTAACGCTGGAGCTCCCTTTTCATCCACTTTAACTACCATGTTAATGTAGTTAACGTGGCAATTAACGTGGGCTATGATGGCTTCAAAGACGTTATTGGTGATCACTTTTCTCATTAACGTTGCAAGCTCATTCACATTCCACGTTAGTGGTCATGTTAATTAGATTAACGTGGCTCTTCCTTGCTTCCTTTATCCTGCAATCAAGCAACTAAAGTGCATCAAAGCTCTGCTCCAAGTCATGAGATTATCCATCATCAATTATATCATTCAATTCATGCCTAATTCTCATGAAATCATATAAAATTCACAATACTTGCCTGAATCAAGGTGTAAGTGTATTTTCATCCAAAACTTGCCTTATTTACTAAGAAAATATATGAAACTACCCTAAAACAGTAAAGAAAAGGTCAGTGAAACTGGCCAAGATGCCTTGGCATCACAACACCAAACTTAAAGCTTTCTTGTCCCTAAGCAAGTACTGAAACATAGGAAAAATGAATGAAAGAACAAGATAACCAACTCATTGGTATAGAAGTCAAATTCCTGGTTTATGGGGTTTCATGCATAGCAACTTAGGTTCATTCCTTCACTGGTTTTCAGGCCTTTATCATGCTCTTAAACACTGCTTGATTGCATCCTTTGAGACTTCTTGGTTATTGATCCTCCCTTCCTTTCCAGGGTTTATTGCATTCTTCTTATAGGCTAAGTGCTCTGTAAGAGGCCGACTCTTTAAGATAAGCTTTCAGCCAACACTCCCGAACCAGTTGGTTTAAGGTGCTAGGTGTTAAGACACCCCTAAGGACTTACTCCCTCAAGTCTCTTTTGCCCCATACATACACACCACAGGCACATGGTTTGTTATTTTTCTTTCTTGAGACCTTGGTGTCCAGCACCTCTTTGGGTTGCTAAGTGCTCTGTAGCAGAGGTTACTCTTGATAGTGAACTTTCAGCTGATAATCCCAGATTAGTTAACCCAAGTTACCAAGTGATAAGGCACCCCTAAGAGCTTATTCATCCAAGCATATCCCTTGCACATGAACACCACAGACATATGCCTCAATATTCAACCCTTGGTGCCTAGCCTTATTTCTTATTGTTTTTCTTTCCTTTTCAACTTTTATTTCTCTTTCTCTTTTCTTATTAAGATCTTATTTACCATTAGTTAGTCTCATGGGATGTGTTCCAAGCATGTGGTTTAGAGCATATAGTTACCTATCTACCTTGTGGGTGAACCAACTTAGCTGATCAATGACCATGCCACAAACTTAAGGATTTACTTCACAAGACAACTCCACTCTTGTTTTTCATAACATCTTCTTTTTGATTGACTTAAAGGACAAGCATACAAGTAAGCAAGGTGAAAATGCAGCAGGGACATTAGACTAGTAAGCATAGACCTAAGCAATGAAAACTTTAAAGGCAGAATTGAAAATCCTAAACTACTATGGAAGCATGTTCTATTTCATACATGATTTTCTTTATTTAAAACTCGAAAAAGATAGACTAAGAAGGAACTCAACCACCTTTCACTTATGGGGATGCTCATGTTCTTTTGCTTCCTTGTCTTCTTTGTGTCCACTTGTGCTTCCTTGTATTCTTGTCATTCTGGCCTTCTTCCAATCTTCTAGTGCCTTCCTTACTGATTCATGGCTCTTTTCAGCCCCTTCTCTTTCCTCTCGTGCTAATTCATCTTTTACATCCTCATATCTTGTGATCCCAGGGTGCAACACAGGCAGTTGTCCGACTAAATATCCGAGCCTAGCTTGGGTGTTTATGTGATATCCCGTCTCGCTCATATACACTCCCTCTGAGACTGCTCTGTACTAATCAAAGATATCTGCCTGTTCTTTTTGCTTTCGATGCATATCATGAATGTGTGCACCTTAGTGTTCTTGGATGTTGATTAGCTTTTGAATGGCTTCTTGCTGTCTATCCTGCTTCTAGTTCATCAAGTGGAAGGATTTTCCCTACTGTCTTTCTTGTTCTAGCTACTGCTCCATCAATTGCTTCTGCCACTCACCTTGCTGATTCATCTAATTAGAAAATGATTCTTCTTGGTGGTTCATCATCTGTAGTTGAAGCTCTTTCTGTGCCCCTTGGTTCTCAATGTATTGCCTGGATAGGTTGTCTATGGCCTCTTGTAATTGATGCATGTTCAATGTGGTGGGGGCTTGTTCCTCTGGGTTTTGGCCTTCTGCAGCTTGATGAGCTGCTCTTTTTCTTGGTCTCCGTTGAGGTAAGGGGGTTGCAACAGCATGCATTCGTCAAACCGTAATTGGGATGCCAACTTTTATCCACTCATGATCTTCCTCTTTAAATACTACCCCAACCTTTTCACATAGACGGAAAAAGGTGCTTGGGTAGCCTAACTTTCCTCCAGAGTCACTCTTCTCTGCAAACTTCTGAATCCCTTGAGCTATGAGTTCATGAACCTTGATTTCTTCTTCCTTCATTATACATTGCACCATTATTGCTCTCTTAAGGTTTACTTCTGAGTTATTTCCGGCAGGGAGGATGGTTCTCCTTACAATTTTGAACCAACCCTTAGCTTCAGGACGAAGGTCTCCTCTTTTTATAAATCTGGGTTTCCAATGGGGATCTCTATCTCAATCCGCTCCTTGCACGCAGATGTCTTTCACAATTTGGTCGTGGTTGGGACTATTATCTATTCTCGATTGATAGCTCTCTTCTGCAAAGGGTATGGTTCGCAGCTTTAACACCCTCATGATGCTCATGGGACTAAAATCCACCATTACCCCTCTCACGAAACTTGTATAGGAGTCATCTGCCTTATCGTACCTGACTCTGTTCGCGTAGAACTCTCTTACCATGGTTGCGCTTACTTTCGTGACTGGATCAGTGAGGAGTTCCCATCTTCTCTTCTCCACCTTCTCTGTGATTTCGGGACACTTAGTTCTCCTCACTTGGAAGCCTAGTTCATATATAATTTCTTTGTCAACCATCCACCCGAATTGTAATGCATGGTGGAAGCTTCTGAATTTCTTCTCATCGAAAGGACGTTGTTCCATAGGCTCCTTCCCTCTTCTCCTTTTAGAGCTTGATGATGCCATGAGTGATGGTTGGTATGATTATGGCTCACAAAATGTGGCTATGAGAGTGTGTATGAAACTTTTGGTGGAGGATGGAGTGTATGGTGTATGAAAATGTGGCTCACAAAATGTTTATGGCTCACTTGGAAGCCTAGTTCATATATAATTTCTCCTTTTGCTAAGTACTTTGTAAGAGGGCGACTCTTTATGATAAGCTTTTACATACACACCACAGGCACAATGGTTTGTTATTTTCCTTTCTTGAGACCTTGGTGTCCAGCACCTCTTTGGGTTACTAAGTGTTCTGTAGCAAAGGTTACTATTGATAGTGGACTTTCAGCTGATAATCCCGGATTAGTTAATCCAAGTTACCAAGTGATAAGGCACCCCTAAGAGCTTATTCATCCAAGTATATCCCTTGTACATAAACACCATAGACACATGCCTCAATTTTGAAACCCTTGGTGCCTAGCATTGTTTCTTATTGTGTTTCTTTCTTTTTCACTTTTATTGCTCTTTCTCTTTTCTTATTGGGATCTTATTGTTTAGTTAGTCTCAAAGGATGTGTCTCAAACATAGGACTTAGGATAGATAGTTGCTTTCTTTCCTTATTTGGTGAACCAACTTAGCCTACTAATCATCCTACCACAAACATTCAGAATGCACTTCATAAAATAATTCCACTCTTGTTCTTTTCATAATATTTTCTTTTTGATTAACTTAAAGAGACAAGCATAAGTAAGAAAGATGAAAGTGAACACTCGAGACATTAAGCTAGCACACTTGGATGTGAATAAAGAGGAACAAGTAAAAGATGCAGGTTCTATTAAATCTTTTTTCACTTAAAGTTCTACATTTCAAGATGGTTTGAAACAACCTCATGATATCTTCTTTGGTATTCTCGTCCTAGCATTTGCATCCCTGTCTGTTTCCTTGGATGATGGGGTATGCTCATTCCCTGAGATTGATTGAATTCCTGCAAAACTATTGAAAGTTGCTTGTTCTCCAAGCACTTGGAAAAGGGTTAGCATGCATGTGTGCTTGTGAGCTTCAGAACTTAACTTGGTGTGTGAACACCAAACTTAGTTCTTTGCTTACTTGACAAATTGGATGCATATAAGAACCTTGTGTGCTTTTTATTAAGAAATGACTATGAGCTAAAAAAATAATCTATATTTTAGAGGTTAAGCCTCTGTCAAGTAAGTTCTCTAATTGCTAGAGGAATACTTCATCACTAAGGGTTGCAATGCACTCTTCAGCTGGAGTTTTAGTGGAACACCAAACTTAGAGCCCTATATTCACCCTTGAATTATTTTTGGTGTGTAACACCAAACTTAGCTCCTCACACTATAGAGAATCCAACTTGAAATTTTTATTGAAAGACTTATGAAAAGAGAATTACCTCAGGTTGGGTTGCCTCCCAACAAAGCACTTTTTTTAGCGTTGCTAGCTCGACGATTCTTTCCTTAGTTGAGGTTATACTTCTGTTTGGGGGTCTCCCCCATGCTGTCCAAGTAGTGTTTGAGTCTTTGTCCATTCACAGTGAATCTTCTCTTTGAGCCTTCTTCCATTATTTCTATGTGTCCATAAGGTAAGACTTTTGTGACTAGAAAGGGTCCCGACTATCTTGATTTGAGTTTCCCAGGAAAGAGTTTCAGTCTAGAGTTGTAGAGAAGCACATGTTGCCCTTCTTCAAAACTTTTGGGTACCAAGTTGAGATCATGTCTCTTTTTTGCTTTTTCCTTATAGATCTTGGTATTTTCATAGGCTTGAGATCTAAATTCTTCCAATTCTTGAAGCTGCAGGACCCTTTTTTTACCAGTAGCAGTGCTATCTAGGTTCAGTGTTTTAAGGGCCCAGGATGCCTTGTGCTCCAACTCTAGTGGCAAGTGACAAGCCTTACCATACACCAGTTGATATGGGGACATCCCAATTGGTGTTTTGAAGGCTGTCCTATATGCCCAAAGAGCATCATCTAGCTTTTTCGCCCAGTCCTTTCTTGATATCCCCACAGTCTTTTCCAGAATCCTTTTCAACTCTCAGTTAGATATCTCTGTTTGCCCACTTGTTTGGGGATGATAAGGTGTGGCAACCTTATGCTTCACCCCATATCGCAGGAGTAGGGTTTCCAATAGTCTATTGCAGAAATGGCTTCCTACGTCACTGATGAGGGCTCGTGGGACTTCAAACCTGGTGAAGATATTCCTTCGAAGAAAGTTTATGACTACCTTGTTGTCATTAGTTGGGGTCGTCACTGCCTCCACCCACTTAGATATATAGTCTACTGCCACCAAGATAAACTTGTTTGAATATGAAGGTGGGAATGGTCCCATGAAATCGATTCCCCATACATCAAACAGTTCAAGTTCTAGAATGTATTACTGTGTCCTCTCATTTCTCTTGGGCAGGTTGCCAGCCCTTTGGCATTCGTTGCAGCTTCTCACCAATTCCTTAGCATCTTTGAAGATAGTGTGCCAGAAGAACCCACATTGCAGCACCTTTGCGGAAGTTCTTCTCCTCCAAAGTGACCTCCATAACTAGCACTATGGCAACTCCACAGGACCCTTCGTCCTTCTTCTTCTGAGATGCACCTCCTAAGGATTCCATCTGAGCATTTCTTAAAGAGATAGGGTTCATCCCAAATGAAATACTTGGCATCATTGATGAGTTTCCATCTTTGATATTTGTTGATTCCAGGGGGTAAGTCACCGGCTGCTTTAAAATTGGTAATATCCGCAAACCAAGGTGCTTTATGATTCATCATTAGCAGCTCATCTGGGAAGAATTCATTTACACTTGTATCATAGGCATCATCCTTCTCACAAGGGATTCTGGATAAATGGTCTGCCACTTTGTTCTCCACACTCTTTTTGTCTCTAATTTCAATGTTGAACTCCTGCAACAATAAGATCCATCTGATTAGTCTTGGTTTTGACTCTTGTTTGGCAAATAGATATTTGAGTGCTGTGTGATCAGTGAAAATAATAACTTTAGAGCCAATAAGATATGATCTAAATTTGTCAAATGCAAAAACTATTGCCAGCAACTTCTTTTCGGTAGTGGTATAATTCCTTTGAGTATCATTAAGGACCTTGCTGGTATAGTATATGACATGCACCAAATTTTCTTTTCTCTGCCCTAACACTACCCTAACTGCGAAATTAGATGCATCACACATCAGTTCGAATGGTAAATTCCAATCAGGTGGGGTGATGATAGTAGCTGAAGATAGCCTCTTTTTCAAGTTTTCAAATGCTAGCATGCATTTCTCATAAAAAATAAATGGTGTATCAGACATCAGGAGATTGCTTAAGTGCTTGGCTATCTTTGAAAAATCTTTAATAAATCTTCTGTAGAAGCCAGCATGTCCCAAAAAGCTCCTAATTTCCTTGACATCACTTGGTGGAGGTAACTTTTTAATTAGCTCTACCTTAGCTCTGTCTACCTCAATGCCTTGATTAGAGACTTTATGGCCAAGAACTATTCCATCTGTCACCATGAAATGACATTTTTCCTAGTTCAAGAATAAATTGGTTTCTTGACATCTTTTCAATACCAGGGCAAGATGGTTTAGGCAATTAGGGAAGGAATCTCCAAATACTGAGAAGTCATCCTTGAAAACTTCAATGAACTTCTCTATCATATCTGAAAAGATGGAGAGCATGCAGCGTTGAAAAGTTGCGGGTGCGTTACATAGCCCAAATGGCATGCGCCTGTAGGCAAACACTCCATATGGGCAGGTGAATGATGTTTTCTCTTGGTCTCTTGGATCAACCACTATTTGGTTATATCCTGAATAACCATCTAGAAAACAATAATATGCATGTCCCGCAAGTCTTTCCAATACTTGATCCATGAAGGAAAGTGGGAAATGATCTTTTCTTGTGGCTTCATTGAGCTTCTTGTAGTCAATACACATTCTCCAGCCTATGATGGTTCTTGTAGGGATTAGCTCATTCCTTTCGTTGGGCACCACATTGATTCCTCCTTTCTTGGGAACCACTTGAATTGGACTGACCCATTGGCTATCTGAAATTGGATAGATTACTCCTCCCTGCCACAACTTCATAACTTCTTTCTGCACTACTTCTTTCATTGCTGGATTTAACCTTCTTTGGGGCTGAATGGAAGGTTTGGCACCTTCTTCTAGGAGTATCTTATGCATGCATATGGCTGAACTGATTCCTTTCAAGTCAGCAAGTGTCCATCCAATGGCATCCTTATGCTTTTGTAAGACTTGAAGCAACTCTTCCTCTTGTTCTTGGCTGAGGGGTGAATTTATGATCACTGGATAACATTTATTTTCTCCCAAGTATGCATACTTGAGAGTACTTGGCAGTGCTTTAAGCTCCAGTTTGGGCACTTCTTTTCTTTCCTCCTTTTCTTCTAGCATGCCTTGAACATGTATTTCAGCGGCTGTAGCTTTTTCGCTTGCTGCTAATTCTTCTTCTGTTGATGCTTCAAGTTCTTCTTCAAGAGTTTCTTGTACCAAAGCTTCTACGGAGTCCAACCTCATACATTCTCCCAATGAGTTGTGTGGGTAACTCATAACCTGCACGATCTATAGAAATTACAAAATACGCTGGAGACAGTTTCGGGCCGCGTTTTGACCCAGAGTTTGGCCCAGAAACATAGATTAAAGTCAAGGAACATGTAGAGACTCAAGATCATCAGATCATAACACACAATTTAGGATTAAATGTATCTAGAATTTTCACAAATAAATTCCCATTGTAAGTATAGCTTCTAGACCGACAAGAATTCCTTTCTTACAAACGTTTGGTTGTCATAAGTAACAAACCCAATAAAATTTATAAACCGAAGTATTCAAACCTCAGGTTGTCTTTTCAAGGAATTGCAGGGATGTATGATTTATTATTGGTTATGGAAAATAGTGTGTTTGGGTTTTGAAAAGGTTTGAATGAGGAAAATAGATTGTAGGAATTAATAAATCAATAGCAAAGAAAAACTCTTGGCAAGGTATGAAAACTGAAATTCTTATCCTAGTTATCCTTATCAGATATGATGAGAATTGGGTTTTAATCCCACTTAGTTATCCCTTATTAAATAAAGGAAAATCAAGTAGACTAATTGAATTGATCCTCAAGTCCTAGTCAACTTTTAAAGCGATCCAAATCAATTAGCAATTGCCGAAGTTAACCACTACTGAGTTTGATAACTCAAGTATTACCAATTTAATTAACCAAAGCCAAAAGGGAAAAATAAATCATAAATAGAGCAAAACAATCATGAGCCTGAAATACCTCAAATTATATTAACTAAGAAAATCCTAACATGAATGGTTCATAAGCCAATTGGGCAACATAAAGCGAATATACATGAAAACATCAGAGTAAATAAAAGTAGAAAAGAAACATAGATTATTGAACCTGGTATGAAGAAACAATCCTAATGACTAAAAAAAATCCCAATCTTAAATCCTAAAAACTACATTTAATCCTAAATTGTGTGTTATGATCTGATGATCTTGAGTCTCTGCATATTCCCTGACTTTAATCTGTGTTTCTGGGCCGAACTCTGGGTCAAAAGGCAGCCCAAAACTGTCTCCAGCGTATTTTGTAATTTCTGCAGATTGCGCAGGTCACGCGTACGCATCAGTCACGCGTACGCGTCATTCAACGATTTTCCTCTTCACGCGTGCGCGTTAGGCACGCGCTCGCGTTGTTTGCGCGAACTCCAATCCATGCAACGCGTTAAGCATGTTTATGCATTAAGCACGTGTACACATCACTATGATTTTGTCCAATTTGTGTGCACGCGTCAGCCATGCGTGCGTGTCGCTGTTCGCTAGTTGTCTCCTTTATTTCTTGTGCTCCTTCCCTTTTTGCATGCTTCCTCTCCATTCTCTAAGCCATTCCTACCCTATGAAGCCTGAAACACTTAACACACAGATCACAACATCGAATGGTATGGACGGGAATTAAAATACATAATTAAAAGATCTCTCAAAAGCAAGTTTTCAATCATAGAACTAAACTAGGAAGGAATTGTAAAATCATGCAAATCATATGAATAAGTGAGTAAGAATTTAATAAAAACCACTCAATTAACAATATAAACCATAAAATAGTGGTTTATCAGGCAATGTCTACTGAATCCATGTATTCAGTTCGTTGATGAGCAATGGAGGTTCATCCTCCCAAGTCTCATTACCAAATAACTTGGCATTCAACTTCATGATTGCTCCTAGATATTGAGTGACTTGCTCTTCAACAACATTTTTGTCCTCTTCAGAGGAAGAATACTCATCAGAGCTCATGAATGGCAAAAGTAAGTTTAGTGGAATCTCTATGGTCTCTGTATGAGCCTTAGATTCCCTTGGTTCCTCAATAGGGAGCCCTTTATTGGTCAGTGGACGTCCCTTGAGGTCTTCCTCACTGGGAATCACTGCCTTTGCACTCTCTCCAGGTTTAGCCAAGTTGGATATAGTTATGGCCTTGCACTTTCTTTATGGGCTCTCTTCTGTATTGCTTGGGAGAGTGCTAGGAGGAGTTTCAGTAACTCTTTTACTCAGCTGACCCACTTGTCCCTCCAAATTTCTGATGGAGGACCTTCTTTCAGTCATGAGACTGAGAGTTGCCTTAGATAGATCAGAGACTATATTTGCTAAGCCAGATAGGCTCTGTTCAGAATTCTCTGTCTATTGCTGAGAAGATGATGAAAAAGGTTTGCTATTGCCAAACCTATTTCTCCCACTATTATTGTTATTGAAGCCTTGTTGAGGCTTCTATTGATCCTTCCATGAGAAATTTAGATGATTCCTCCATGAAGGATTATAGGTTTTTCCACAGTATTCTTCCATATAATTCACCTCTTCCATTGCAGAATTCTCAGGGTCATAAGCTTCTCCTTCAGAGGAGGCTTCTTTAGCACTGCCGGATGCAGCTTGCAATCCAGTCAGATTCTGAGAAATCATATTGACTTGCTGAGTCAATATTTTGTTCTGAGCCAATATGGCATTCAGAGTCTCAATCTCAAGAACTCCTTTCTTCTGAGTCACCCCATTATTTACAGGATTCTTTTCAGAAGTGTACATGAACTTGTTATTTGCAACCATCTCAATGAGTTCCTGGGCTTCTACAGGTGTTTTCAGATGAAGGGATCTACCAGCAGAATGATCCAATGACATCTGTGACATTTCAGACAGACCATCATAGAATATACATATGATGCTCCATTCTGGAAACATGTTAGAAGGACATCTTTTGGTTAATTGCTTGTATCTTTCCTGAGCTTCATAGAGGGATTCACCTTCCTTCTGTCTGAAGGTTTGGACGTCCACTCTAAGCTTACTCATCTTTTGAGGTGGAAAAAATTTGGTCAAGAAGGCATTGACCAACTTTTCCTAAGAGTTTAGGCTTTTTTTAGGTTGTGAGTCCAACCATGTCCTAGCTCTGTCTCTTACAGCAAAAGGGAAAAGCATAAGTCTGTAGACCTCGGGATCAACCCCATTGGTCTTAACAGTATCACAGATCTGTAAGAATTTAGCTAAGAACTAATGAGGATCTTTTGATGGAAGTCCATGAAACTTGCAGTTCTGCTACATTAGAGAAACTAATTTAGGCTTAAGCTCAAAGTTGTTTGCTCCAATGGCAGGAATTGAGATGCTTCTTCCATAGAAGTTGGAAGTTGGTGCAGCATAGTCACCAAGCATCTTCCTTGCATTGTTGGGCTCGGCTCCCATGTCTGCTTCTTTTTCGAAATTCTCTGTAAGGTCCTCTCTAGAGAGTTGTGATTTAGCTTCTCTTAGCTTCTTCTTCAGAGTCCTTTCAGGTTCAGGATCAGCTTCAACAAGAATTTTTTATCCCTGTTTCTACTCATATGAAAAAGAAGAGAACAAAAGGGAGTAGTGGAATCATCTATGTTATAGTATAGAGATTCCTTGATGTGTCAGCCAAAAAGAAGAGTAGAGGAATGAGGTAGAGAGAGAATGAGAGGAATTTGAACACAGAGGGAGAGAGAGGGTTCGGATTATAAGAAGAGGAGAAGTGTTAGCAAATAAATAGAAAGAGATGAGAGAGAGAGAGAGTTTTCAAAATTTAAAAGTGGTTAGTGATTTTCGAAAATTGGAAGTGGAAAAGTTGTTAGGTGGTTTTAAAAAAAGATAAGAAACTGTAATTAGTTTGAAAAAGATTTGAAAATAATTTTGAAAAGATAAGAAGTTAGAAGAAAAAAATTTTGAAATCAACATAAAAAAATATGATTGAAAAAGATTTGATTTTAAAAGGATATGATTGAAAAGATATGATTGAGAAAGATTTTATTTTTGAAAAGATATGATTGAAAAAAGATTTGATTTTGAAATCAAAATTTGAAAAAGATATGATTGAAAAAATATTTAATTTTTAAAATTGATGACTTGACTAACAAGAAACTAATAGATATGATTCTAGAATTTAAAGATTGATCCTTTCTTAACAAGAAAGTAACAAACTTGAAATTTTTGAATCAAAACATTAATTGTTAGCAAGGATTTTTGAAAATATAACATAAAATTAAGAATAAGATTTTTTTTAAAACATTAAAAGAAAATTGAAAAATGAAAAATTAAAATATATTTGATGCAAAAAGTTATGAATTAAAACATGAAAAATTGAAAAAAAAAATTGAATTGGAAACAAAATCACCTCTCTTGTGTCATCCTGGCATTAAACTCCCAGGATACTATCCATTCTGGCATTTAACGCCCATAATGCTACCTTTTTGAGTGTTTAACGCCCAGCCAGATACCCTGGCTGGCGTTAAACGCCAGAAATCCCTTTTTACTGGGCATTTTTCTAAACGCCCAGAATGCTGCTCATTCTGGCGTTTAATGCCCTGAATGATAGCTTTAATGGCGTTAAACTCCCAGAATGGTAGCCATTCTAGCATTTAACACCCAAAGTGTCTCTTTAGTGGCGTTTTGACGCCAATGAACTTATTTTCTCTGTGATTCTTCTGCCTTATGTTCTGAATCTTCATTTCTCTGTATTATTTACTTGAAAAGATATATCATTTTTTATTTTTGAATTCTTAATGAAGAGATAGAAAAACAACGATATGGAATAAAATATAAAAATGCAAGATCAAAACAAGTAATGCATGCAAGGCCACTTAGAATGTCAAGATGAACACCAAGAACACTTTGAAGATCATGATGAACATCAAGGACATATTTTTGAAAATTTTTAAGAAAAGAAAGACATGCAAGACACCAAACTTAGAAATTTTGAATGTTCAAACACTGATTTTGAAAATGCATATGAAAAACAACATAAAACACAAAACAGGAAAATCATGAGATCAGACAAAAGGAATCAAAAAGAACAACTCGAAGATCACAGAAGAACACAATGCATGAATTTTTTTTCAAAATTAAAAAATAAATTACCCAATATAAGCAACAAGATGCACCGTTAGTTGTCCAAACTCGAACAATCCCCGACAACGGTGCCAAAAACTTGGTATGCGAAATTGTGATTCACACTTTTCACAACTACACATAGCTGACCAGCAAGTGCACTGTGTCATCCAAGTAATACCTTACGTGAGTAAGGGTCGATCCCACAGAGATTGTCGGCTTGAAGCAAGCTATGGTCATCTTGTAAATCTCAGTAAGGCGGATTCAAATGGTTATAAGGTTTGATAATAAAAAGGAAGATTAAACCATAAAATAAAATAAAGTTACTTATGTAGCTCTTTGGTGGAAATTTTAGATAAGCGTTTAGAGATGCTTTGTTGCCTCTGAACCTCTGCTTTCCTACTGTCCCCATCCAATCATGCATACTCCCTTCCATGGCAAGCTGTATGTTGGTGGATCACGTTGTCAATGGCTACCATCCATCCTCTCAGTGAAAACATGTCCTCTACGATTTCCCGCATGGCTAATCAACTGTCGGTTCTCGATCATGTCGGAATAGAATACATTTATTCTTTTGCATACTGTCACTACTCCCAACAGTCACGAGTTTGAAGCTCACACAGTCATCCCATCCCAGATCCTACTCGGAATATCACAGACAAGGTTTAGACTTTTCGGATCTCAAGAATGCTGCCAATTGATTCTAGCTTATACCATAAAGGTTCTAATGTCACGAATTCAAATGCTCTATTGTCAGGAGAGGTGATTTAGATCCGTGGGTCAGAGACCAAAGAGAATATACTCTAGCTGTCATCCATTGACTACGTTGAACATCATGTAGACCGCTTTGTGTTTGTCAGGCACGCGGATCTTGGCTAAGCGAGTAACGAAGATTGGGTGATTGTCACGGGTCACCCCTTCATTATAACTTAACTGAATTAAGTACAAGGGTTTATCTTGGAGGAGAAATAGGCGTGAATTAAATAGAAAAACAATAATACTTGCATTAATACTCGAAGAACAGTAGAGCTGCTCACCTTAATCTGTGAGGTGTAGAAACTCCACCGTTGGAAAATACATAAGAACAACGTCTAGGCATGGCCGAATGGCCAGCCTCCCCAAATGGCATAATACAATCCAAAAAATCTAAAGATAAGCCAAAAAGGTCAAAGACTTTGAATACAATAGTAAAAAGTGCTATTTATACTAAACTAGTAAACTAGGTTTACAGAAAATGAGTAGATAGTGCAGAAATCCACTTATGAGGCCCACTTGTGTGTGTTTGGGCTGAGCCTTGAAGCTTTCACGTGCATAGGCCATCCTTGGAGTTTAATTCCAGCTTTGGTGCCAGTTCCAGCATTTTACGCCAGAAAAGGGTCTCTGGTGGGCGTTTGAACGTCAGTTTAGGCCATCAAATATCGGAAAAAGTATAGACTATTATCCATTGCTGGAAAGCCCAAGATGTCTACTTTCCAACGCAATTGAGAGTGCACCAATTGGGCTTGTGTAGCTCCAGAAAATTTACTTCGAGTGCAAGGAGGTCAGAATCCTACATCATCTGTAGTCCTTTCTCAGCCTCTGAATCAGATTTTTGCTTAGGTCCCTCAATTTCAGCCAAAAAATACCTGAAATCATAGAAAAACACACAAACTCAAAGTAAAGTCCAGAAATGTGATTTTTGCATAAATACTAATAAAAATATACTAAAAATTGACTAAAACATACTAGAAACTACCTAAAAACAATGCTAAAAAACGTATAAATTATCTGCTCATCATGGCCTCAATCACATAATTGCATAATTATACATTAAACAATGGATATATAGAATTAAACAAACCAAAGATTGCAATCATAGAGGAGAGCAACACATAAGAATGAAATAAGTGGTCAAATGATGTAATTATACAATAAGGCTAAAAAACTCACAAGTTGTGTGTTCTTTAACTCAAAAACATGTTCCACAATATATTTCAAGCAAGTTTCAATCAATAGTTCCAACTCAAATCAATTAGGATGTTAATGCCCTATAACAATTATTTTTCTTGGAAAATTTCATTAAATTAACTAAGCTTGTTATATATATGCAAGAGAATGCAATAAACTAAGAAACATGCAATTGAAGCTCTAAAAAAATATATACAACTAGGAAGGAAAATGCAACTAGGAATTCAAAATGAGTGTGAAAGTGTTAGGATTAGAGTATGTCACCCAAGATTGTCGATCCGTGACAACCTCCCCACACTTAAGGGTTTGCACAGTCCTCCGTGCACTCAAAGGTGAGCAAGGGAGTGTGGTGACTTTGGATTGCCACCTTCAGCTGGTAGATCAATTGGCTGCTGTGTGCTTTTCCTCTCGTATCCCTTGTTGTTTATGGTGACTCATCCATGAAGAATAGAAAATAAGATAGTAAGATGAGTGAATGCAAAAACAAGGAAGCATGGATTGTTGGAATGAGGTGATAGTCACTAAAATGAGTGAGTGAATAAGTTTGTGACATGAAGAGAACAAGTGTGTGTATTCTAAGTTGCACAGTTTAGAACACACACACTAGCATGGAAAGCGAGGTCACAATTACACCAAAGAAGCATGCACTTCACTCATTCTAGTGTGCTTGAAATACTTAAAAAGAGACTTGCATGTTAAGATAAGCAAACAAGTAATAAAGAAGCACATGAGCATTCAAGCAAGAATCAAGGAAATGTGAATTGGATAATGAAGCAACACCTAATTGACATAAACATGGCAAGCATAATGCACAAAGCATAAAAAGCTCAAAAAGTGTCATTAAGTAGGCATATGATCCTATTTCACAATTCCTAATGTTAATGCATCAAATATGTGACCTAAATAAAAATCAATCCTAAACAAGCATCACTTAACCAAAAAAAATGCATCAACTAAGAACAAATTGTCTATCTATAGATACTGAAATCAAATTACATGGTGGCCAAAACATGCAACGTAAAAATCCAACAATATTCATGAAGGCAATGTTATGAGTACTTGGTATACACAAAATGAAACATGAAGAACTCAATACCAAGCAACAATTTATAACCTCAATAAAGATATCCAACAATAAATAGCAATAATAATATCAATAATTCAGTAGCAATATCTCAAAACAATCAACAAATCAAAGTAGTAATCCAACACTAATCCCCAAAACAGAAAATTAAACAAACTAATGCAATAACTAACTAACTAACTAAATACTAACTAACAAACTAACTAACTAACTAACTAATAAAGTTGAGTGTCGTGGGTGGTGAAGTATAGTGGTGAGTGGTGATAAGAGGAGGAAAAGAAGAGGGGAGAGGAAAAAAGAAGTAGAGAAGAGAGAAGAAGAGAAGTATAGTGGTGAGAAAACAGGGTCGTGCGTATGCACACAAAGCTGTGCACACGCACAAGAGGTGACATGTACGCGTCGATGGGCAAAATCAAAAGGGTTATGTGTTCACACCACGTGTGCAAATGCCGCAAGCCAAGGCCTTGTTTTGAGGTGTGCCCATGCACAGAAAGTCAAAATATTTTTTAAATGAAGTGTCAAAACTGCCAGCTTTCTCGCCATCTGTGCGTACACACACAGGTCTGTGCGCATGCACAAAACGCAAAAAGAGGGGGACGCGGACACACAAGGCATGAGAACGCTCCTAACAGAAGGGGTGTAAAGGAGTGTGCGTACGCACAGGGTGGTGCGTACGCATAGATTGCTCAAAAAGAAGATTGCGTGCGTACGTGATGACTTGCATCATTTACCTCTTGTTCTTATTCAAAAAGACCATAAAAGAGCATAATCTCATTGAATCAATGCAATTTCAGGAACCAAACGATATATATTATGGTACATTACTTTGAAATGGGTTTGTGCAGAATTTAGGTAAAAAGAGTAACAAAAGGGGAAGGAAATAACAAATAAAGCTGGCATTTGAAGCTGGGCGTGCCACTTGAAGCTCTGGACATGGCACGCCAAGCTTTTGAACCAACTCTCAACAATGGGCGTGCCACTTAGAGCTCTGGGCGTGGCACGCCAAGTTTGTGAAGCCAAGTCTCAAAGAGAGCATGCCACTTGGTACTATGGGCATGGCACGCCAGGCTTAAGTTCTAGAGGAGTAATTTTGAGCTCCCACTATGGGCGTGGCACGCCAAGAAGTGGGCGTGGCACGCCGGGGCATATGCCAGCCTGACCTCCTCTCATTCAAATGAAGCTATCCTGAGCTACACAACTCTAAATGAGGTGATTCTAGTACTATTAAAAGGTAGACATCCAGATCTTTCCAATCATATATAACACTTTATAATGGACATTAGAATTGAGGAAGATATTGACCCCCAAAAACACAAGAAGAAAACACATCACTACAGAGTTACCAGCTTGACCTCTTCATCTTCAAAGGAACATAACTTGAGTTGTAGAGGTTCTAATGATCTAATTTAGGTGGAGTTGGAAAGCTGACATCATGAGCTTTCCAACGATATATAACGCCAGCTCTATCTTTATAATGGGTGTGGCACGCCAGGTTCTGGGCATGGCACGCCAGGTTCTGGGCATGGCACGCCAGTTCTAATTGCCAGAGAGGAGATTTTGGTGCATCATTGAAGGCATGGCATGCCAGTTTCACAACAAGGGGGCGTGGCACGCCAAAGAGTGGGCGTGGCACACCGGGGTACTTGACATACTGACCTCTCCACCTTCAATTGGACATAACTTGAGCTACAGAGGTCCAAATGAGTTGATTGTAATAGCGTTGGAAAGCTAAAATCTAGGGCTTTCCAACAATATATAATACTTTATAGTGAACATTTAGTTTAAGGCCCAAAAAACTCCATACTTTCAACACTATAAAGTGGGTCACAATCCAAAGAGCAAAATCAAGTGGGAGTGGCACTTGGAACCACACGCCAACTTCTTCCTGCAGCCCCTAACCTTCAACCAAGCCCACTCAACTCTCATTCAAGCCTACAATTGTCAACCAATCAAGGCCACAAGAAGCATCTAGAATAGTTTATTTTCATTTCATTGTAATTTGCTTTCAATTTCATTTAAGTTTTTAATTTAGGAGAGCCTATATAAAGGCCTTAGTTTCATAGAATTAGGGGATCTTTTGGAATGAAATAATTCTGCTAGGAGGGGTCTTCGGACTCCCTCTTCTCACCCATACTTCTCTCCTCTTCTACTTTCTTACTTGTAAATATTTTAGTTATGAATCACTAACTCTTTCCATTGGGAAAGAGAGCTCTATTGTTTTTCAATGGATTAATTTGTTTTTATTCTTCTTCTTATCTTCATCTCTCTTTGATTTACTAGAAGGAACTTCGTTCTTCATGCTAGTTTTCAATCATCTTGGGAAAGAGGTTGAATGCAAAATGGGTTTCATGAGAACCTTGGAAAAGGAAACATGAAACCATGCTTGAAATCCCTTCTCACACTTGATTATAATTTGGATTTTGGTTATTGGATATGGTGACATATAATCCACCCACTACTTAGATCTATGAGGATGTGTGGTATAATCAGGGAACAAGCTTTATCTCTTCTCATGAGCAATTAGACCAAGGAATTGGCTATTGATCAAGATTTGAGAGATTGAGTCACCAAGGTATTGGGGCTCAATCAATCATGATTGCCAAGAGGTCAATGAGTTGCCTGATTGAAGATGAGATGAAATCAATTAATCTCGAGAATGCAATATCTCTTGATCCCAATTTTTATTTTATCTTTCTTTCTTTTATTTACTTTATGGTTATTTACATTTTCTACACTTTACATTTCCAGCACTTTACTTTCTTGTACTTTACTTTCCTTGCCATTTACTTTCTTGCACTTTGTTGCTTTCTTTTACTTTTATGTCATTTACTTTTCTTGTTGCTTATCACTCAAAATTAAATAGTCTAACTAGAATAATCAATCAACTATTGTTTGCTTAGTCCATTAATCTCTGTGGAATCGACCCCACTCCATTGTGGGTTATTACCTGACGACAATTTGGTATGCTTGCCAAAGAACGGATTTATTATATGTGGGTAGTGAATTCCGGTCATCAGTACGCACAAGGCACAAAAAATAGGGGGATGCACGCGTACAAGGCAAGTGTGCGTACGCACAGGTAGGTGCGTGTGCACAAGATGCAAAATTTAGTTGTTATGTGTGTACGCACAAGCACGCACATGCGCTATTTTTCCCAAAAAATTTTCTTCAAAATTCTAAGATACTAAGCCTTAGTTGAACCAAAATTCAACCCCAAACACACAAATATTCAGAATTTCATGACCCACATGCAAATCACCCTAACAAATCTCAAAAATAAAACTAATTCTAAGCTAACTAAAAATAAGAAAAATGCAATAAAGTCAAATTATTAACAAAAAGAGAAGGTAAGAACAATGTTGCCATGGTGGGGTGTCTCCCACCTAGCACTTCTATTTAGAGTCCTTAAGTTGGACTTTATTGAGAAGCTCTTTGAAATCCCACCCAAGCTTGTATTCTCTAAGGCTTTTGAGATTCCAAAACTTGTGCACCCAAATCTTGTTGTGAATTGCATTCATTCCATCTAGGTAACAAGCATTTGAAATTTCCAATTCCTATAACACAATAACAACAAAACTCATAATGCATTGGGTGAGAATTCATAGGATGGAAGGAAAATAAAAACCAAAGGTAATAAGAACAAATAAAATGAACTCCTAAAACTAGTAAAAACAAGTAATCAATCAAAAACAAACTATTCACATAATCACATATTAAGAATAGCAAAAATAAGCAAGCAACATATGCACAATGAACCAAAAAATAAGCAATTCAGAATATTCACATATGCACAATAGCCAACAATAGGCACACATTGCAATCTCCCCGGCAATGGCACCAAAAACTTCATGATGGCCTAAAGCGGGTTAGGAAAATTTCTCAAAATAAGATTGGCATTGCAAGTATAGTTTCCAACCCAACAATTGGCTAACAATCAAATTTAAATCCAAAAGATGTCACAATCAATACAAAATTAACCAAGAGTATTTAGACTCTCGGGTCGTCTTCACTAGGAGTTGTAATGAGATGATCAATCGTTGGCTATGGGGGAAATGGGGATTGGTGACAAGAGAAGAAAATGATGTAAATAGCAAGAAAGCAAATAGACATGCAAGGAATTAGATGAAAGCAATTAAATGCAAGGCAATTAATCAAAAGGAAAGGGGAATTCAAATGCAATAAAGATCTCTTGGCATGGAATGGGAGCTAAAGTTACCTATCCTAGCCATTGACCATAAACACATGATGATTATGAAGAGTTAATCCTACCTAGTTAACCCTACATCGAGGATAAGTCAAATAGGCATAGTTGATTTCAATCCATAAGTCCTAGTTAACTCTATTAATGGGAGACTTAAAGTCAATGGAAACCAAATCAACTAACTACTCTAATGTATCAATCAAGAATGGACATCAATAATTCAAGGGTGGCCAAAGTCATCAATTCCAAGTCAAGAGTGAAAAAAAACTAAGTAAAAACTAAGCCAAGCATTTTACCAAACACTTGGTGTGCATGAGAATAAAATAATATTAAATTACATAAAAAATAAAATCTAACTACCAAAAGCAAGAAAGTAATAACAACAACTAAAAGAAGCATTAAATGAACATGAAACATAAATTGCATTAATTAAAATTAAAATTAACAAGAGTATCCGTAAATATAAAAATAACAAAAATGAGAAATTAAGAAGAAGAACTAAGAGAAGTAAGACAAGAAAGCAAGGAAACATAAATGAAACTATATTAAAACAAGAATTAAAAGCTTAAATTAAAGGAAAATTAACTAAACCTAACCTAATTCTAGAGAGAGGGGGGAACTTCTCTCTCTAGAAACTAAGAAAAAAAAACATAAAAAAGCTAAACCTAATTGTCCCCTTGCTTCCACTTGAGTTGGGGTTGAAATAGCTTCAGAATAGAGTTGGAATGGGTTTTGGAAGCCCATAATTTGCCCCCAGCGATTTGCAATTAATGAGCTCACGTGATACGGGTCACGCGTGCGCGTCAGTCACGCGTATGCGTCACCGGATAAAATTCCTCCCACGCGTACACGTCGCTGAGCTTGCTCTTGTGTGCGCGCACGCGTTGCCTGTGCACACACATGGATGCTGGAACTTCCAAACTCTATTTTTTCATGGTTTCTTCCCATTTGCATGCTCTTTCTCTCACTTCTTCAACCCATACATGCCTTGAAAACCTGGAATAACTTACCAAACACATCAAGGCATCAAATGGGATTAAAGTGAATAAAATTTAGCAATTAAAAGGCCTAAAAAGTATGTTTTCACTTTCAAGCACAATTTAGGAAGAAAACATGAAACTATGCTATTTCATTGAATAAGTGTAGGAAAAGTCGATAAAATCCACCCAATTAGAGCAAATTAATACCATGGAATGTGGATTTATCACAAAACTTAGAAGAACCCTGGGCTCATCACAGCCCCAACTCTTGATTTCTATGGGAGAAGTATTAGTTTACCTCCCATTAAAGCAAATGATTTTGAGCTCAACCCACAACTAATCATTCTAGTGCAAGAAACTTGCCAGTTTCATGGACTCCCAAATGAAGGCCCTAATTTATTCATCTCTAACTTCCTGTAGATCTGTGATGTAGCAAAAACCAATGCAGTAGATCCTAAGGTTTATAAGCTAATGCTCTTCCCATTTGCTGTGAGGGACAGAGCAAAGGAATGGCTTGATATTCAACCTAAAGAGAGTTTGAACACATGGAATAAAGTAGCCAACAAGTTCCTGAACAAGTTCTTTCCCCTTCAGAGACTGACCAAGCTGAGAATAGATGTTTAAACCTTTAAGCAAGGAGAAAGCGAGTCCCTCTATGATGCATGGGAGAGGTACAAGATGATGCTTAGAAAGTGTCCTCCTAATATGTTCTCAGACTGGATCAAGATACATATTTTCTATGAAGGACTCTCTGATATGGACAAGATATCTCTGGATAATTCTGCAGGTGGTTCCTTGCATATGAAGAAGACACCTGAGGAGGCCAATGAGCTCATTGAGGTGGTTGTTAATAACCAGTACTTATACTCATATGAGAGGACTTTAGTAAGGAAAGGAGTTATGAAAGTGGAGACTGTAAATACACTTCTTGCTTAGAACAAGCTCATATTTCAACAAATAAATCTTATCACTCAACAATTGAGTAGCATGTAGAGCTCAATTGCTAAAATTCAGAGCGCCTCTCCAGATAATTCTTATGATATGCGTGGTAGCTTCCCTCAAGGTGAAGCTTGCAAACATAATGATTATGCACCTGAGGAGGTTAATTACATGGTAAGTTCCTTTAAACGTCCTGATGATGCCCTATATTCTTAGAACTTTAACCAAGGAAGGAGGAATCAACCAACCTTTGGGTGGACGGAACAGCCCTAAGGTTAGCAACCAAATTATACTAGCAGCTCTCAGGGAGGTCTTAATAAAAATCAAATAAACAATATTCCTTCTCACCCTCCAGAATCTCAGAGTACCCCAAACCTGGCATCCATTATTGCAGAACTTACAAAGTTCCTACAAAGCTTTATACACGAAACCCGAGCCTCCTTCATGAACCTAGAGATGCAAATGAGCTAGAAAGACCAGCGAATAATTGAGTAAATAAAAGAGCAATGCCAGGCAATTCAATTGAGGAGCGGCAAGATAGTAGCCACTCAACATAAGAAGAACGAGGAATCGGGTGAAAAAGAGACACCGAAGCAGGACATTGCAGAGGCAGGAAGTACCAGGGTTGGCGTTGAACGCCTATTAAGGGAGCTAGAGAAGGCGTTAAATGCCCAAGAGGACTCAAGGAACGGCCCCTCAAAGCACCCTGACAACCCCTTTTTGGTCATTCTTGACATGCATCCTGCACTACCCAAGGTCCTAAAGTACATGATCAAATTACCATACCCTCAGAAAGCAGAAAAGGATAAGCAATTCTCTAAGTTTCTTGATGTCTTTCGGAAGCTTGAGATCAACATCCCCTTTGCAAAGGCCCTTGAACAAATTTCCCTATATGCCAAGTTCATGAAGGAGTTGTTGAGTAACAAGAGGGATTGGAGAGAAGCAGAGACAGTGGTACTCACAAAAGAATATAGTGCAATCATCTAGAAGAGCCTTCCTGAAAAACTGCCAGACCTTGGGAGCTTTTTGATTCCTTGTACTAATGGAGACACCACTATTCAGAAGGATTTGTGTGATCTTGGGGCTAGCATCAACCTTATGCCATTATTATTGATGAAGAAGCTCTAAATTGATGAAGTACAGCCTACCCATATTTGTCTCCAACTTGCTGACCATTCTATCAAGTACCCTGTTGAAGTGGTGAAGAATCTACTTGTGAAGTAGGGTCTTTTATCTTCCCTGCTGGCTTTGTGATATTGTATATGGAAGAGAACAAGAATGCATCCATCATTCTTGAAAGACCTTTCTTAGTCACAGGAAGAGCCCTTATAGATGTTCAAAAGGGTGAAGTAACTCTGATGGTCACTGAAGAGTAGATCATGATAAATGCTTTAGAGGCTTTGCAACATCCTGATGATTTTGAAGGATGCATGAGGATCGATATTATTGAACCTCTTGTTGAAGAAGTGTTCTAAAGATGAAAAGCTTGAAAATGCTCTGGACTCTTCCCCTGAAGACACTTTGCTTGAAAGTGATGAGTCAACACCTCAGAGGGAGAAGCTTTGCATGCCTAGCACTAAGGAAGGACCTCCTAAGATCGAGTTGAAACCATTGCCTCCATCCTTGAAGTATGCATTCCTAGGTGTCAAACACTCTTATCCAATGATCATAAGTTCCTCCTTGCGGCAGGATGAAGAAAAGGCACTAATTCATGTGCTCAAGAGTCACAAAACAGTTCTTGGATGGACCATTAGTGACATAAAAGGGATTAGCCCAACCAAGTGTATGCACAAGATCTTGCTTGAGGATGATGCTAAACCAGTTATGCAACTACAAAGCTGATTGAATCCAACCATGAAATAAGTGGTTGAAAAGGAAGTTATGAAGCTCTGCGAAGCCAAAATTATTTGCCCTATTTCTGGTAGCCTATGACTAAGTCCAGTACAAGTGGTTACCAAGAAAGGGGGAATGACAGTGATTCATAATGAAAGGAATAAGCTTATCCGCACAAGAACAATTACAGGATGGACATGTGTATTGACTATCGGAGGCTCAATAACGCCATAAGGAAGGATCATTTCCCCCTTCCTTTAATTGATCTTATGCTTGAGAGGCTAGACAACCATGCTTAATATTGCTTTTAAGATGGATACTCTCGCTATAATCGGATAGCAGTAGACCTTAAGACCAGGAGAAGACAATGTTCACCTGTCCCTTTGGAGTATTTGCTTACCGAAGGATGCCGTTTGGACTCTGTAATGCCCCAGTGACCTTTTAGAGGTGTATGCTTTCTATTTTCTCAAATATGGTTGAAAAGTTCATTGAGGCATTTATGGATGACTTCTCTATTTTTGGTGATTCTTTTAATTCTTGCCTTAAGCACTTAGCCTTGGTATTGAAATGGTGTCAAGAAACAAACCTTGTTTTAAATTAGGAAAAATGTCACTTTATGGTAACTGAGGGAATTGTTCTTGGTCACCGAATTTCAAACAAGGGAAGAAAGGTTGATAAAGCCAAGGTAGAAATAATTGAAAAATTACCACCACCCACCAATATTAAGGCAATAAGAAGTTTCTTAGGACATGCAGGATTTTATAGGAATTTTATAAAGGATTTTTCTAAAATTGCTAAACCTCTGAGCAACCTTTTAGTTGCTGACACTCCTTTTGTTTTTGACAATGAACACTTGCATGCCTTTGAAACTCTAAAAGCAAAGCTTGTCTCTACACCCATTATTTCCCCTCCCGACTGGGAATTGCCATTTGAGCTAATGTGTGATGCCAGTGGTTATGCTATAGGGGCTGTCTTAGGACAGAAGCAAGGCAAGCTCATGCACATCATTTACTATGCAAGTCGTGTTTTGAATGACACGCAAAAAAAATTACACCACTACAGAGAAAGAATTATTGGCTGTTATCTATGCAATTGATAAGTTTAGAACCTACTTAATTGGTTCCAAGGTTATTGTTTATACTGAGCATGGTGCTCTTAAGTACCTTTTAACCAAGCAGGATTCTCAACCAAGATTGATCAGGTGGATACTACTTCTTCAAGAATTTGACATTGAGATTAGAGACAAGAAAGGGTCAGAGAATCAAGTGGCTGACCATCTGTCCAGGATTGAGCCTAAAGAAGGTATGCCACCCTCAATTGCTGTGATTGAGACCTTCCCGGATGAGAAGCTCTTTATGATTTAGAGGGCTCCATGGTTTACTGACATTGCAAATTATAAGGCCATGAGGTTCATCCCCAAGGAGTACACTAAGCCACAAGTCAGAAAGCTCATACATGATGCTAAGTACTACTTGTGTTATCCCTACCTTTTCAAGAGATTCTCAGATTGGATGATCAGGTGTTGTGTCTTAGAAGAGGAATCACAGCAGATCCTACAGCATTGTCACAGGTCTGAGTATAGAGGCCACTTTGGAGGTGAAAGG
The DNA here is from genome assembly GCF_000817695.3 of Arachis duranensis. NCBI lineage: Eukaryota > Viridiplantae > Streptophyta > Magnoliopsida > Fabales > Fabaceae > Arachis > Arachis duranensis. Next base: position 68,755,588 of record NC_029772.3, on the reverse strand, counting down.
ATAGCAACCAAGGTCATTCAGGCGGGTTCTACTGGCCGAACCTCTTTAGAGACTCACGTGAATTTTTAAAAATCTGTGACAAGTGTTAGAGAGCTGGGAATCTCCCTCACAACCATGAAATGCCGCAATAAGGGATTATGAAGATTGAACTGCTTGACGTATAGAGGATTGACTTCATGGGGCCCTTTTCGCCCTCATACTCAAACACATGCATCTTGGTGGTAGTGGATTATGTGTCTAAATGGGTGGAAGCAATAGCGTAACCTGCTAATGACACCAGGCTCATGCTGAACTTTTACAGAGATACATTTTCGGCCAGTTTGGTGTCCCAAGGACATTGATTAGTGATGGGGGCAGCCACTTCTGCAATAAACAATTGGACTCACTTCTGTAAAGGTATGGAGTCCACCATAAAATGGCAACCCCCTATCACCCACAGACAAGTGGACAGGCTGAGGTTTCAAACAGGGAACTCAAGAGAATCTTAGAGAAGGCAGTAAGCACCTCAAGGAAGTATTGGACAAGGAGATTTGATAATGCTCTCTAGGCATACAAGATACCCTTCAAGACCCCTATTGGAATGTTTCCATACGATTTAGTCTATGGTAAGGCTTGTCATATGCCAGTGGAGTTGAAGCATAGAGCATATTGGACAACAAAGTTCCTGAACTTTGATGCCAAGGCTTTAGGAGAGAAAAGGCTACTCCGGTTGAATGAGCTTGATGAGTTCAGGAACTCTGCTTATGAGAATTTTAAGCTCTACAAGGGAAAAGCCAAGAAGTGGCATGATAAAAGATAGCTTTAAGAGTATTTGATCCTGGCCAAAAGGTTTTACTATTCAACTCTCGACACAAGCTCTTTCCTAGGAAGCTCAAGTCTAGGTGGTTAAGACCCTTTGCGGTCACTGGAGTGTCACCCTATGGTCATGTGGAACTTCAAGACAGGAATTCAGACAGCAAATTCATAGTCAATGGTGAGCAGGTAAAATATTATCTTGGAGATGAGATTGACCATCAGAGATCCACCCACCTGCTGACATAGCAGATATGAATGTCAAGCTAATCACAGTAAAGAAGTGCTTGTTTGAAGGCAACCCAATCTTAAGTATCCTTTGGTTTATTTCTATTTTGATTTAGTTTTACTTTAGTTTGACTTTCACTAATCTTCATAGTTTCTCTAGGTTTAATCTAATTTGTGATCATGTACCTAGCATAGAATAGGGACAAGCAGACTCGGCGGGAAGAACAGAGCACTCTGGAGCTAAAGAGGTTTGGGCACTAAATGCCCTGGCATTTAGTGCCAGGAGAGGAGCAGAGGTGGGCATTAAACGCTAGGAAGGGCGTTTAGCACCAGCAAGGGAGTTTTGGATGGGGCGTTTAATGTTCCTAATGGGTGTTCTAAGTAAAAAATCTACCCCTTTTTAGGCGTTTCATTTCCATTATGGGCGTTTAACGCCCCCAGTAAAAAAAAAAGCGAGACGGTGGTCTGGTGTTTAATGCCGGCAGTGGCGTTTCATGCCACAAGTAGACAGAGCAATCCCTACTTCGGTGTTTAATGCCACCAAGAGGGTTAATTCCATACCAAATCTCCTATATCCCACTCATATATTTTCATATCACATCTTTTTTATTTTTCCTCTTTCCCCCTCTCTCACTACTCTCCCTCATCCATCAAATTCTCTTTCTTCCAACCATTTTCATACCATATCTCACCATATCATACTCATACCATTTCATATGATATCTCTGACAATTAAAATTCACTCCAATTTGTCACCCTTCCCCATGAACGAATTTGGGATCCCCCACCCCTACAAATACCACTTCAATTCTCACCTCTCCTCACCCCTTCATTATACTCTCTATTCTTCCTTTCGTCTCTCCCTCTTCCTTCTATTTTCTCTTCTCTTTCTTTGAGGACGAGCAAAGATTTTAAGTTTGGTGTTAGGGTGCTCCTCTTTTCACTTTCCTCACACCCCCCTATTGCACTAAAAGTTAGAGAGTCTTCTTCAAGAAAGAGGAAGAAAAAGGCTCCCTCCACAATCCTACATGAGGTCCACCGGTTTTACACTAAGATTCATGAGGAGCATTATTATAAGATTGTTAGCAAAAAGCAAGTGATATCAGATGTGAACTTTGACTTGAAAGCTTATGAGTATCCTGAAATTCAGGAACATATCTGAAGTAGGGGTTGGGAAGTTCTGGCCAACCCTGTAACGGAAGTTAGAGCTCTGAAGGTTAGAGAGTTCTATGCAAACTTGTGGATGACTGACAAGCACAATCATGAGCATCCCGAATTTAAGATTTGGCGCACCATGGTCTGAGGAAAGACCTTATAGTTTAGAATGGAGAGAGTAAGGGAGATACTTCAGCTGTCTCCATCTAGAAATGACCCTTATTCCTACAATAGGAGAGTTGGAGCTAATTAGAGGTTGGATCTAGTCCTCAAGGATATATTCTTACTCGGAGCATAGTGGAAGAAGGATGCCAAGGGCCGGCCATACCAGCTGAGAAGGAATGATCTGAAGCCAGCTACTAGAGGATGACTTGAGTTTACTCAATGCTCCATTCTCCCCACTAGTAATCGGTCCGAGGTTATTATAGGCCGAGCCATGATGATTCACTGCATTATGCTTGACAATGAGGTGAAAGTTTATCAAGTGATCCCTCTAGAGACATACAGCATCGCAGTAAAGACTTTTACCCTCTCTATATTAGCCTTTCCTCATCTCATCTCCCGCTTATGTGAAGCTTCTAATGTCCAAATTGATAGAGATAAGCTTATTATAGTGGACAAACCAAACACTAAGAAGGGTATGGAGTACACTCGGGAACTTGGACAAGCACCTCAGGAGCTGGTTCCCCCTCCTCGAAAGCAGAGGCCCAAACTACCTCAGGGACAAGATCTTCCTCTGCGCGAGTATTCGGCTCAGCTGGTAGTATCCATCGGGCAGCTGATATCTACTATGAATTAGCTGAAACAGAAGCATAAGAGCCAGTCTACCATCCTCCATAAGCTAACAGAGGAGCAACAGAAGTAAAGGCGTGAGTTGGAAGAGCTAAAGCACTGGAGTGGATCATCGGGAGGAAGCAGTGGCAACCATGACTGAGGTGGTTGAGTTTCATTCTCCTCTCCTTTATCTTACTTTTGTTTTTCAGTATTTTATTCTATTTTCTATTTTCTATTTTCAATATTTTGGTTTTTGAGGAACAAGAACTTAGAAAAGTATTATTGATCCTCTGAAATAAGAAAAAATTGATTAATGAAGCAAAATAAACAGCAAAAAGTACTAAAAAAATTAAAAGAAAAAGGGTCCAAGGCTTTGATAATCAATGGTTAGGAGGGTCAAAACTGATCTAAAGCTCAAAAGAATGGTTTCTCCTAACCATATGCTTGTGGTGTGAAAGTATCAGGTGACCCTTAAGACTAAACACCTAAAGTCGTGACCCATTGCTATTACAGATTATGCCCAAGGCTTTGAGCACCACTGTCTGGGAGAAATAGAAAGAAAAATTAGAACTCAAAGAGTTCCCCAATTAAGCACTTGTGGTGTTGTTGTATCAAGTTAAGCTTGAAGAGAAAACACTTAGAGTCACGGCTAGACTCAAAGTGTAAAGCACCAATAAAAGAAAAGAAAAGTTGTGTTCAAGAATTAATTAGATCCTAAAGAAGAGAATCTATAATATCTTTTGAGTTCTAGTTCTGAAGGATACTAATATTTCTGAGATTCAAAGGATAATGAGATGCCAAAGTTATTCAGAGTTAAAGTGTCATCAACCCCACTCAGTAACTAGACATGAGCTTAAATGACAACTCAAGTCTTAGACATTTTCTCTCTTCTTGGTCCTACAACATTTTTGGTTGCTTGAGGACAAACAATAGTTTAAGTTTGGTCTTGTGATATGTGAGCATCTTGTACCTTTTTTCCCTTTATTTTCTTGTTGTTTTTAATTAGATTTTTATTTAATTTCATAGTTTTTTAGTGTAAAAATCCTCTTTGGATTTTGGAAATTACCTCCCATGCTGTCTTACTAGTGTTTAAACGCCCAGAATGGCTGCATTCTGGCGTTTAACGCTGCTGCCTCTACCTGTTGGGCGTTGAACACCCAGAATGCCACCCATTCTGGCGTTCAACGCCATACTGCCCTCCTTTTTTGGATGTTTGAATGCCTAACCAGGTACCTTGGCTAGCGTTCAAACACTAGGCTTGTCTTCCTCATTGGGCATTGAATGCCCGGCCAGGCTCTCTAGCTGGCATTCAACACCAAGCTTGCTGCCTCCATGGGCGTTTGAACGCCCAATATCCGCTCTTTTCTGGCGTTTAACACCAGAGAGGTCCCTTCTCCAGGGTATTCTGTTTTCTGTTCTGCATCCTTCTGTCTTTATTTAAGCACTGTTAACCTAATTAAAAACTAAAGATAAACTAATTAAAACAGAAATAATTAGAAAATAAAAAAATTAAAAATTAAAAAATAATATACGAATAATCATTGGGTTTCCTCCCAACAAGTGCTTCTTTAATGTCTTTAGCTGGACTTCACTGTAGTTAACTTAGTACCAGTGTTGAGCCTCTTGGTTCTATGTCTCTTTCAACGTAATCCTTAACCCATCTGTCCATTGACAATGAACCTATTTTGTTTACCTTGAAGTTCTATGTGCCTGTAATGTGATACACTAGTAATCACAAAAGATCCCATCCAACGAGATTTGAGTTTCCCAAGGATAGTTTGAGTCTTGAGTTGAAGAGTAGGACCTTCTGTCCTGGTTCAAAGACTCTGGAAGATATCTTCCTGTCATGCCACTTTTTTGCCTTTTCCATATAGATCTTTGCATTTTCAAATGTATCTAAGCGGAATTCGTCCAACTCATTTAGTTGGAGAAGTCGTTTCTCTCTTGTTGCTTTAGCATCAAGGTTAAGGAATCTAGTAGCCCAATAGGTCTTGTGTTATAGTTCCACTGACAGATGACAGGATTTCTCATATACCAGCTGATATGGTGAGGTTCAAATAGGGGTTTTGAATGCTGTTCTGTATGCCCACAGAGCATCATCGAGCTTTCTAACCCAATCCTTTCTAGAGGTGCTTACTATCCTCTCTAGGATTCGCTTTAGCTCACTATTTGAGACCTCAGCTTACCCATTTGTTTAGGGATGATATGGTGTTGCTACTTTATGGCGAACTCTGTAATGGCTTAAGATAGAATCCAGCTGTCTGTTGCAGAAATGAGTACCTCCATCACTAATTAGTGTCCTAGGAACACCAAATCTGCTAAAGATGTTCTTTTGGAGGAACTTCATTACTATTCTGGTGTCATTAGTGGGTGATGCTATTGCTTCAATATATTTAGAAATATAGTCTACTGCCACAAGGATGTAGGAGTTTAAGTATGAAGGCGGGAAGGGTCCCATGAAATCTATACCCCATACATCAAACAACTCAATTTCTAGAATTCCCTGCTATGGCATGCCATGACCATGAAGAAGATTACCACCTCTCTGGCAACAGTCACGGTTACGGACAAACTCTCTAGAATCCTTGAAGAGTGTGGGCTAGTAGAAGCCACTTTGGAGAACTTTAGTGGCTGTCCGCTCACTTCCAAAATGTCCTCCATAGTCTGAACCATGGCAATGCCATAAAATTCTCTGTGCCTCTTCTTCAGACAACATCGTCTGATTATTCCATCCGAGCATCTCTTAAAGAGATATGGCTCATCCCACAGGTAATACTTTGCATCATGCATGAGTTTCTGGGCTTGATGCCTGTTGTACTCTTTGGGAATGAACCTTATCGCCTTGTAATTTGCAATGTATGCAAATCAGGGTGCTATCCGGATGGCAAAGAGTTTCTCATCTAGAAAGGTTTCAGATATGTCAGTGGAGGGAGGAGAGGTCCCTGACACTAGTTCAATCCGAGACAAGTGGTCAGCCACTTAATTTTCTGTACCTTTTTTATCTTTGATTTCTATATCAAACTCTTGCAAGAGAAATACCCATCTTATGAGCTTGGCCTTAGAATCCTGCTTAGTGAGTAGATACCTCAGAGCAGCATGGTCAGTGTAGTTAATAACTTTAGATCCTACTTGGTAGGATCTGAACTTGTCAATGGCATACACCACTATAAGTAATTCTTTTTCTGTAGTAATGTAATTCTTTTGTGCATCGTTTAGTACACGACTAGCATAGTAAATGACGTGCAGAAGCTTGTCATGTCTCTGCCCTAGAACTGTGCCAATTGCATGATCACTGGCATCACACATCAGTTCGAATGGCAAGTTCCAGTTGGGTACAGAGATGATATATAGGAGCAAGTGACAAGCTTTGTGTTCAGGGTTTCAAAGGCATACAAACATTCTTGGTCAAAGTTTTATGGAACATCAGTGGCCAAGAGATTACACAGGGGTTTTGCAATTTTAGAAAAATCTTTTATGAACCTCCTATAAAATTCTACATGTCTTAGGAAACTTCTGATTGCCTTGACATTAGTTGGTGGTGGCAATCGTTCAATCACTTCCACCTTAGCTTGATCTACTTCTATTCCCTTGTTTAAAATCCAATGCCCAAGAACAATGTCTTCGGTCACCATGAAGTGACATTTTTTCCAGTTTAAAATTAGGTTTGTTTCTTGACATCTTTTCAGAACCAGGGCCAAATGATCAGGGCAGGAGTCAAATGAGTCTCCAAAGATAGAGAAGTCATCCATGAACACTTCAAGGAACTTCTCTACCAGATTAGAGAATATGGATAACATATGATGACAAGTCATCATATACCTATTTTTTTTAGCTAATTTCACTTGTTTCATTAGTTTTTATGCACTTTCTTGCATCATAAGTAAGTGATTTGGAGTGAAATTGCATGATTTCCTTAAATCAATCAACCACCCTTTAATTGACAAAAAATCATGAAATTTGAGCTAAAATTAATTGGTTTTTAAATAAATTTAAGCTTTGTGAATTTTGTGATGCTTTGATTGGTTGTTTTGATTGCTTGTAGGAGAAGAAATGGTTGAAAAAGGAATTTTGGGCACGCTTTTTGAAGAAAAAGCATGCTTTAGACCTTGGGCCACGCTTTGGAAAGCGTAACCTAAGGAACCAAAAGCGTGGCGCATTGCGACCCAAGAAACCAAAAGCATGGGCAAGGGAGCAAGGAGTAGCGCAGCATCACCGAAGGAAACAAAGGCACTAGCGCTAAGTTAACTTAGTTAACTGAGCGCCCAAGAGAAAGGAGAAAAGCATTGGCGCTCAGTTAACTTATCTTACCTTTTTCGTGCCTTTGGTGAAAGAAATCAAGGTGCAAGCAAGCAAAAGTGGGGGAGCCAAGTCTCGAACCGTGTACATTAGGGGACCAAGGGAGCGCTACTTGCTATTCTTCACCAAGGGAAATTAGCCAAAACGAAAGCAACCAGGATTCGAACAAGGGAGCCCTCTCTTGCAAGGAAGGAGTGCTACCACTTGGCCAAGGAAATAAGCACCGAAGTGCACTCCTCAAGGCTCGAACCAAGTGCCTCAAGCCCACCAAACAAGGCGCTACACAAAGAGAAGGGGCGCTCAGTTAAAATATTTTAACTGAGCGCTACCCTGATTGCATGCATCAAGCATTATGCGCACCACCAAGACAAGCCAAGGACACAACGAGGGGCGCTCAGTTAAAACATTTTAACTGAGCGCTACCCTGGATGTATTGCACGCAACAATTCAAGCCTGGGAGGTGCATCATAGGTCCAATTTCCATCTAATTGCCAATTTGGATCCCATTCTCCATCAAATGAAAAGCCCACTCCAAATTCTAAAAATCAAAAATAGAAAGTGTATAAATAGGACTTAGTTTGATTTAGATAGGACTTTTGGCTTACAATTATTTTCACTTTTGAATTTTTATTAGTTTTGAGCTTTGAATTGAGAATTGGGATTGAGATCTGAGTTCTCTCTTCCTTGTTCTCACTTTTGATTTCCTTGCTTTTTGTTTATGAGTTATGGATAGAGATTGAAGGAATTCTGTTTCAATCCTTGATCTATAATTCATATTTGTTCTCTTCTGCATAATTCTAAGGAATTGTGTATTGGATTTAGATTTCTGATTACATTTTCAAGTCTTCTGCCACTTTTGCTATCTTCCTTTGGATCTTGAATTGAGTTTTTGAAGAGTTCCATTGATTCAAATTCTGAGAATCATCTCTCACTCTTCCTCTCAATTGATCTAAGGATTGGATCTAAATCTTCTTTACTGTTTTTAAATTTTCTTTCCATCTGTAAATTGTTCTTTGTTGGATCAAGGAAGGTAGTGAGATCTATACTTAGTTTTCTAGTCTCTTGACCCCTGAGATCTGCATTTTCATTTTAGTTCATCTGCTGAATGCTTCTTCAAGCTAATTCACTTCTCTGTTTAAGATCTACTCAATTCAAGTCATCCTTTATTCTTCTGCTTGTTGCAATTTACTTTTCTTTGTTTAAATTCTGCAATCCTAGCTCCCTGAGCCCTCTATTATTCATGTAATTTACATTTCTTGCACTCTAAGTTTCTGTCCTTTACTTTACTTGTCCTTCAAGATTCAACTATTTTACTTTTTGTCTCTCTAATTCACTGTAATTTCCCCTCTTCCTTTACAATTCATGCAATTTAGCTTTTGTTTACTACAAATTACTCAAATCAACTCTTGTTTGCTTGACTAAATCAACCACTAAACTAAAATTGCTCAATCCTTCAATCCCTATGGGATCGACCTCATTCATGTGAGTTATTATTACTTGATGCAACCCGGTATACTTGCCAGTTAGATTTGTGTGTTTGGAAATTCATTTTTCCACAAAAACACCATCAAGTTTTTGCCACCGTTGTCGGGGATTAAAATAGATTGACAATGATTAAGTAAGGTGGTGGTCTAGATTAAGCACTTTTTCTTTGTTTTTCTTTATTTTTACCAAAGCACATTAACTGTTTGATATATTGTGTCACCTAACCCTCTAACCACATTCTAGCAATAGAATTTCCAAATTTCATTTGGTTTGTTTGTGATTTTTACAAGTCATGGAGGCTGAGGTGCGTGAAGCAACAATAACCAACCTGCAAGAAGGGTGTTAGGCTCTTACACTATCCCCAATCCCAGACATTATGGGAGCAGCATCCTCACCCGAAATGTTCAGGCAAATGACTTTGAGTTGAAGCCTCATCTAATCACCTTGGTGCAAAACAATTGTACTTATGGAAGTGGCCCTCTTGAAGACCCCAACCAACATTTGTCTATTTTCTTAAGGATTTGTGAAATAGTTAAGACAAATGGGGTTCATCCTGACATTTACAAATTACTTCTGTTTCTATTTTCCTTGAGGGGCAATGCTACTCAATGGCTGGAAACCTTTCCCAAAGAGAGCATCAACAATTGGGATGAATTGGTGAGCAAATTCCTAGCCAAGTTCTACCCACCTCAGAGGGTAATCAAGCTGAGAACAGAGGTGCAAACATTCATTCAAATGGATGGAGAGTTGTTGTATGATGCCTGGGAGAGATACAAGGCCTTAATCAGGAAGTGTCCCCCAGAAATGTTTAGTGAGTGGGATAGACTCCAAAACTTCCATGAAGGGTTGACCTAGAAAGCTCAAGAAGCATTAGATCATTCAGCAGGAGGCTCATTGCAGCTAATGAAGACAGCAGAGGAAGCCCAAAACCTCATAGAGATGGTGGCAAACAATTAATACTTCTTTACTCATCAAAGACAATGCCAACCAGCCCAGAGAAGGGGTGTATTGGAGCTGGAAGGTGTGGATACCATTTTCAAAGTGATGCATCAACAAATACAGCAACAATTTGAGCAGATGGCTAAGAAAATTGATGGACTGCAAATCGCTGCAGTAAATACACAAAGCCAATCTCAAACCTCACATGGGTGGAAGCAATCTAAAGAAAGTTTTGGGACATTCAATTATGAGCAACAAAGCGCTAGCAGGTGCAATGCATGACTAACACTTCAAGTTCATCTCAACACAATTTTTCATGGTGATGCACACAAGACACCCTGGAAGACTCATTCTAATTCAAGGTGGGGTGAGCATCAGAATCAAGGACAAAGGGACTTCAACTCTGGTAGCCTCAGCAACACAAACAACCACAACCATTCATCCAATAATACTAACCAATTCAAAAGTTCACAAAATACATATCACCAACCCCATAACAACTCACAAAACCACCAGAATAACTTGTCCACATCCACATTCTACCCACAAAATACCCTCGCAAATGGTTCAAACAATTTCCAGCAACAACCATCTCACTTTACACAACCACAACCAAATCCAGACTCTCAAAGAATCTCTAGTCTAGAGATGATGATGGAGAAGCTCATAAAAAATCAAGAAGTAGCAAGAAAAGATCAAGAGATGACAAGTAAAAACCATGAAGCCTCAATCAGAAACCTTGAGAGACACATGGGGCAATTGGCTAAGCAAATTTCAGAAATGGGTGAGAAGAGAGCAAATACCTTCCCCAATGTCACTGAAGAACACCCAAGGGACAAAGGAAAAGCTACAAAGTGGGAGGAGTGCAAGGCAATCACAGTGGGAAGTGAGAAGACTATGAAGAAGGAAGCCATCAATCAGGAAAAACACAACAGAGAAGTTCCACAAGAAGAAATAGAGGAGAAAAGTGAAAAGGATCAGACAACCAAGAAGGCACAAATCTCAAAGGGAGACAAGAACATCCTTGAATCACAACTACAAGAGAAGAAGGATGGGATGAGGCCATATGTCCCCAACCTTCCATACCCTCAGAGCTTGGCGTTGGTAGAGGCATTGGGAGCAATGCTATAGATCTCCTGTGGAATCACGTGCTCCACCTCCACCTCATTTTCGAGCATAATACAGTGGATCATCACTGCTCGGGCTATGGTAACCTCAGAAAGGTTGCTCATCAGGATGATGGAGCACTGAAGAAACTCCAACCACTCTTGAGCAATCGGCATCAAGTCATGCTGCCCCAACTGGCAAGGCTAGCCCTCAGAGTTGAGCTTCCACTGGGCTCTCGGAAGGCATATATTTGCAAGTATCTAGTTTAGCCTCTGATCGTTATTAACCCTCTCAGTATAGGAATGAGGGTCATCTCTAGTCTGTGGCAATCGGAGCACCTCTCTTACCCTCTGCGGACCAAACTCCAGAATCTGCCCCCTAACCATAGTGCGCTAGTTCTTGGAGCTGGGATTTACACCCTTTACATGCTTGTATGTGACCCAAGCATTGACATAGAACTCTTGGACCATCAGTTGGCCTACCTCAGTAACTGGATGACATAGTGTGTCCCAGCCCCTCCTCTAGATCTCAGCCTGAATCTCTAGATACTCATCCGGCTTGAGGTCAAACTGGACTTCTGGAATAAGTTTCTTCCTCCCAGTAATCTTATAAAAATGCTCCTCATGCACTTTGGAGCTAAACCAATTCGAATAAAAAGGACCGGTCACTGGGGCCTTCTCTTTCCTCTTCCTAGAGGAAGACTCTTCTGTCTTAGGTGCCATAGTAATGATCAAATACCATAAAAGCGTCATGGCAACACCAATCTTAAAATATTTGCTCGTTCTCGAGCAAAGAAAAAGAAAATAGAAGGAAGGGAAAAAGAAAAATGGAGAAATAATAATAGTGGAAGGTTAAAACAAAAAAGAGTATGAAGAGGTGGGGGCGTAAAAAAATTTTGAATGGGCAGGGAGGAGGAGTTATAGAGATGGGATTGGTGGTGTGAGGTAAAAGGGTTGGGTAAAAAGCGTATATATAGGAAAAGGGGAGGGGAAGAATTGAATTGAATTGAATGAGGGGGTTGGGGTTAGGGTAGGAGAGAATGGGAATTTGGGAAAATTAAATGGGGAGGGGGGTTGGAATAATGGTAAAGAGAGGGAATAATGGGAATGGGGTAAAACTGAATGGGGGTGATAGTGGTAGGTGGGACCCACATTTTCCAATTTTCAAATTTTAAAACCCCTTTCGAATCACGTTCTGAAGCGCTACTGGGACTAAATGCAAGGCTCGGCATTTAGTGCCGATAGCGTGTTGTTAAATTTTTTTTTTCAGGATGAAGTAGTTCATGCGTGCACACAGGTCCGTGCGTATGCATGCCTGAGCAAGAGAGTAGTTTGTGCATACACACCTGGTAGAGAGGATGGAGATCTTGGTCTTTCTTCTGCCATTAAATGCGAAATGGCCGCCTTTAGTGCTGTGTGGGCAGAGATGACTTCACATTGTGTAGCCATCTTTGCACTAAATTCCCAGTCCAGCGTTTAGCGCCACCTTTATAGTGGGTTTCCTCGAATTACGTGCCTTGTAGCACTAACCGCCAAGTCGGGGCATTTAGCGCCATGCCTACAATAACTTGCCTCGAAGTTTGTGTCCTCCTGGCGCCAAATGCCAGATCTAGTGTTTAGCGCCAGGGCACCCAAATAGAATTCTCCCCAGAGTGTACTGTTTTTCCTTCTGATTTCACCTGTTCTTGTTTTCGACACTTTGCATGACTAAAAACACATAAAAAGCAGGAAGACTATAGAAAATTATAATAAAATAATCAAAACCAAAATAAAAATAATAGTAAAACTAAGGATATGAATAGTTGGGTTGCCTCTCAATAAGCGCTTCTTTAACGTCACTAGCTTGACGGTTAGCTTTGCAAAGTCAGCAGATGAGCAGACCTCTGACGATCAATCTCGCTCCATGATAGTGCTTCAGCCTTTGGCCATTGACAGTGAACCTCCTATCTGGGTTCTCTTCCTAAAGCTCCACATGACTAAACTGAGACACTTTGGTTACCAAAAACGGCCCTGACCATAGGGACTTCAGCTTCCCGGGAAAGAGCTTGAGCCTTGAATTGAACAATAAGACTTTCTGGCCTAGCTCAAAAGCCTTTATGACTATCTTCTTGTCATTCCACACCTTGGTCTTTTCTTTATAGAGCTTAAAATTCTCATAAGCTGAATTTCTGAATTAATCAAGCTCATTCAATTGAAAGAGCCTCTTTTCTCCTGCAGCTTTGGCATCAAAGTTTAGGAACTTTATTGCCCAATATGTTCTGTGCTCTAACTCAACTGGCAAGTGACAGGCTTTACCATAGACTAACTAATATGGGGACATGCCAATAGGTGTCTTGAATTTCATTCGGTCTGCTCAGAGAGCATCATCAAGCTTCCTGGCCCAATCCTTCCTTGAAGTACTAACACTCTTTTCTAGAATCCTCTTGAGTTATCTGTTAGAGATCTAAACATGTCCACTTGTCTAAGGGTGATAAGGGGTTGACACTTTATGATGGATGTCATACCTCTGAAGAAGAGAGTTCAACTGTTTGTTGTAGAAATGGCTTCCTCCATCACTAATTAGTGTCCGTGGGGCACCAAACCAGTTGAAAATATATCTCTAAAGAAAGCTCAACACCACTTTGGCATCATTAGTGGGTAAAGCCACTGCTTCCATCCACTTGGACACATAATCAACTGCCACCAAAATACAAGTGTTTGAGTATGAGGGTGAAAAAGGCCCCATGAAGTAAATACCCCATACATCAAACAACTCTATCTCCAATATTCCTTGCTGTGACATCTCATGGTTGTAGGAAAGATTCCCATCTCTCTGGTACTTATAATAGTTCCTCACAAAATTCCAAGCATCTCTAAAGAGAGTCGGCCAATAAAAACCGCTCTGGAGGACCTTAGTAGTCGTCCTCTCACCACCAAAGTAGCCACTATACTCGAAACCATGACAATGCCAGAGAATGTGTTGTGTTTCCTTATCCAAGTATCTATTGAAAAGATAAGGTTCTTTCCACAAGAAGTACTTGGCATCATTTAAAACTTTTTAACTTGTTGTTTAGTGTACTTTTTGAGGATGAACCCCATGGCCTTATAGTTTGCAATATCCGCAAATCACATAGCCCTCTGAATCCAAAAAGTTACTCATCCATTAAGGTCTCAGTCACAGGAGTGGGTTGCTGTTCTCCCTCTTCAGGCTCAATCCTGGAAAGATGGTCAACCACTTGATTCTTTGACCCTTTTCTATCTCTAATCTCAATATCAAACTCCTAGAAAAGGAGCACCTACCTAATCAATCTTTGCTTAGCATCCTGTTTGGTTAGATGGTACTTAAGAGCAGCATGGTCAGTAAAAACAATAACCTTAGAACCAATCAAATAGGACATAAACTTATCAAAAGCATAAACTATAGCTAATAATTCATTTTCTATAGTTGTGTAATTCTTTTGTGCGTCATTTAACACATGGCTAGCATAGTAAATGACGTGCACAAGCTTGTCTTGTCTCTGTCCCAAGACAAATCCTATAGCATGATCACTGGCATTACATATCAATTCAAACGGTAAATCCCAGTTAGGAGGAGCTATGATGGGAGTAGAGACAAGCCTAGCTTTCAGAGTCTCAAAAGCATGCAAACAATCATCATCAAAACAAAAAGGAATGTCCGCAAATAAAAGGTTGCTCAAAGGCTTAGCAATTTTAGAAAAATCCTTTATAAATCTCCTATAAAATCCTGCATGTCCCAAGAAACTCCGAGTTGCCTTTGCACTAGTGGGTGGTGGTAATTTTTCAATTACTTCCACCTTAGCTTTATCAACCTCTATTCCTTTACTTAAAATCCGGTGCCCAAGAACAATATTTTCAGTTACCATAAAATTTCCCAATTCAAAACAAGGTTTGTTTCTTGGTACCATTTCAAGGCCGGGAAAGGTGTCTCAAGCAAGAATAAAAAGAATTACCAAATACAGAAAAATCATTCATAAATACCTTAATAAACTTTTCAATCATGTCAGAAAATATGAAAAGCATGCACCTCTGAAAAGTTGTTGGTGTATTACACAATCCAAACGGCATCCTCTGGTAAGAAAATACACCAAAGGGGCATGTGAATGCCATCTTATCTTGATCTTGAGGGTCCACTACAATCTTATTATAGCCAGAATAACCATCTAAAAAACAATAAAATGCATGTATGGCTAACCTCTTAAGTATCTGGTCAATGAAAGGCAAGGGAAAGTGATCCTTTCTTATTGCACTATTGAGCCTCCTGTAGTCAATATACATACACCACCCCGTGACGGTTCTTGTAGAAATAAGCTCATTCTTCTCATTCTTGACCACTATCACCCCTCCTTTCTTGGGAACTACTTGCACAGGACTTACCCATGGACTGTCAGAAATAGTGTAAATTATCCCAGCTTCCAAAGCTTCATAACCACTTTTTAGACCACTTCCTTCATAGTTGGATTGAGCCGCCTTTGTGGTTGCACTACCGGTTTAGCATCTTCCTCAGGTAGAATCTTGTGCATGTACTTAGCTGGACTAATCCCTTTCAAGTCACTAATGGTCCATCTAAGAGTTGTTTTATAACTCTTAAGTACTTGTAACAATGCTTCCTCTTCCTCATGCCTCAAAGAAAAGCTAATAATCACTGGATAAGAATCATACTTGCTTAGAAATGCATACTTCAAAGGGGGAGGCAAGGGTTTCAACTAAAGCTTTGGAGGCCCTTCCTCTTTACTAGTGGCATGTGGCTCCCTCTCTTGAGGTGGTTAATCATCAATTTCAAGCAAACCATCCTCTGAAGAGGATTCCAAAATTCCATCAAGATCTTCAACTTAAAAAACCCCTTGAATTAGTGGCTCAGTAAGATCAACTCTCAAACATCCCTCAAAATCACTAGGATGTTACAGAGCCTCAAGCACATAAAGGGAAACCTCTTCTTCATTTACCTTTAAAATCAATTCACTCTTTTACATAAGGGTTCTTCCTATAGCTAAAAGGGGTCTCCATAAAATAATCGAGGCATTATTGTCCTCTTCCATATCTAGTATCACAAAATCAGTAGGAAAAATAAATGGTCCTACTTTCACAAGTAAATTCTCAACAACTCCCAAAGGAAACTTAATTGAACGGTCAGCAAGTTGAGGAGAAATACGAATAGATTTTACCTCATCAATTTGGAGCTTTCTCATCAAGAAAAGTGGCATGAGGTTGATGCTAGCTCCAAGATCCCATAATGCCCTCCGAATAGTGATATCACCAATGGTGGAAGGAATCAAAAAGCTTCCCGGATCTTGCATCTTCTCAGGGGGATCCTTCTGAATAATAGCACTACATTCCCTTTTAGTACAACTGTTTCACTCTCTTTCTAGTTCCTCTTGTTAATCAACAACCCTTTCATAAACTTAGCATAAAGGGGCATTTGCTCAAGAGCCTCTACAAAAGGAATTTTGATCTGAAGCTTCTTGAAAACCTCTAAAACTCTAGAAAACTGCTTGTCTTTGGAGGCCTTCTAAAGTCTTTGAGGATATGACTGATGAGCGGATAATTTATACACTTTTTGGCATTGTTTTTAGGTAGTTTTTAGTAGGATCTAGCTACGTTTAGGGATGTTTTAATTAGTTTTTATGAAAAATTCACATTTCTGGACTTTACTATGAGTTTGTGAGTTTTTCTATGATTTCAGATATTTTCTGGCTGAAATTGAGGGACCTGAGTAAAAATCTGATAGGAGGCTGAAAAAGGACTATAGATACTGTTTGATTCTGACCTTCCTGCACTGGAAATGGATTTTCTGGAGCTATAGAACTCCAAATGGTGCGCTTCAAATTGCGTTAGAAAGTGGACATCCAGGGCTTTCCAGCAATATATAATAGTCTGTAGAACGCCAGTTTTATGCTGCATTCTGGAGTAAAACGCTAGAAACACGTCACAAACCAGAGTTAAACGCCAAAAACACGTTACAACTTGGCGTTTAATCCCCAGAGAAGCCTCTGCACGTGTAAAGCTCAAGCTCAGCCCAAGCACACACCAAAGTGGGTCCTGAAAGTAGATTTCTGCACTTAGACTTATTTCTGTAAACCCTAGTAACTAGTTTAGTATAAATAGAACTTTTTACTATTGTACTAGGGGTCTTTTTCCCTATTTTTCAATTTCATATGCCATTTGGGGAGGCTGGCCATTCGGCCATGCCTAGACCTTGTTCTTATGTATT
This sequence comes from Arachis duranensis, assembly GCF_000817695.3. Lineage (NCBI taxonomy): Eukaryota > Viridiplantae > Streptophyta > Magnoliopsida > Fabales > Fabaceae > Arachis > Arachis duranensis. Next base: position 68,738,605 of record NC_029772.3, on the reverse strand, counting down.
TTCAACGGTGGAGTTTCTACACAACATAGATTAAGGTGTGGAGCTCTGTTGTTCCTCAAGTATTAATGCAAAGTACTATTGTTCTTCTATTCAATTCATGCTTATTCTTATTCTAAGATATTTATTCGCACTTCAACCTGATGAATGTGATGACCCGTGACACTCATCACTATTCTCACTTATAAACGCGTGCCTGACAAACACTCCCGTTCTACCTGCAAAAGCTAGAGTGTTTATCTCTTGGATTCCTAACCCACGACGCATGGTTGCTTTGCCTGACAACCAAGCCTCCCATTCCGTGAGATCAGAGTCTTCGTGGTATAAGCTAGAATTATTGGCGGCCATTCATAAGATCCGGAAAGTCTAAACCTTGTATATGGTATTTCGAGTAGGATCTGAGATGGGATGACTGTGACGAGCTTCAAACTCGCGAGTGTTGGGCGTAGTGACAAATGCAAAAGAATCACTGGATTCTATTCCAACATGATCGAGAACCAACAGATGATTAGCCGTGTGGTGACAGCACACCTGGACCATTTTCACTGAGAGAACGAACGGTAGCCATTGACAATGGTGATCCCCCAACATACAGCTTGCCATGGAAAGGAGTATAAATGATTGGAAGAAGGCAGTATGAAAGTAGAGATTCAGAAGGAACAGAGTATCTTCATGCGCTTATCTGAAATTCCCACCAATGAATTACATAAGTATCTCTATCTCTATTTTATGCTTTATTTATCTTTATAATCGAAAACCATTATAACCATTAGAATCCGTTTGACTGAGATTTACAAGATGACCATAGCTTGCTTCATACCAACAATCTCCGTGGGATCGACCCTTAGTCACGTAAGATTTATTACTTGGACGACCCAGTGCACTTGCTGGTTAGGTTTGCGAAGTTGTGAAGAATGTGTGTGAACCATAGTATTGTGCACCAAGTTTTTTTTGGAGCCATTGCTAGGAATTGTTCGAGTTGTAAAAAGTGTGAATCACAATTTTGCCTATCAAGTTTTTGGCGCCATTGCCAGGGATTGTTTGAATTTGGACAACTGACGGTTCATCTTGTTGCTCAGATTAGGTAATTTTCTTCTTGTTTCAGCCTTTATTTTATTTTCAAAAAGTTTTCAAAAATCTTTCAAAATTTTTCTTCTTTTTCGTTTTTCCAAAATTAATTTTCGAAAAAATCCAAAAAAATTTTAATAAAATCATAAAATCAAAAAACTATTTTTGTGTTTCTTGTTTGAGTCTAGTGTCAATTTTTAAGTTTGGTGTCAATTGCATATTTTTAAAATTTATGCATTTTTTCAAAAAATTCATGCATTTTTTTTGAAAAATTCATGCATGGTGTTCTTCATGATCTTCAAGTTGTTCTTGATAAGTCTTCTTGTTTGATCTTCATATTTTCTTGTTTTGTGTCTTTTGTTGTTTTTCATATGCATTTTTGAATTCATAGTGTCTAAACATGAAAAATTTCTAAGTTTGGTGTCTTGCATGTTTTTCTTTTCTTGAAATTTTTTCCAAAATAAGTTCTTGATGTTCATTATGATCTTCATAATGTTCTTGGTGTTCATCTTGACATTCATAGTGTTCTTGCATGCATTATTGGTTTTGATCCAAAATTTTCATGTTTTGGTTCATATTTGTATTTTTCTCTCTCCTCATTAAAAATTCAAAAGTAAAAAAAAAATATATTTCCCTTATTTTATTCATAAATTTCGAAACCTTTGGGTTGACTTAGTCAAAAAAATTTTAAAATAAGTTGTTTCTTGTTAGTCAAATCAAGATTTCAATTTTAAAAATCTAATCTTTTAAAAATCTTTTTCAAAATCTAATCTTTTCTTTTTCCTTTTGCTATTTTCGAAAATTTTTTTTATTGATTTTCAAAATCTTTTTCTTATCTTTATTTCATGATTTTCAAAAAAAAAACTTTACTAACAATTAATGTGATTGATTCAAAAATTTGAAGTTTGTTACTTTCTTGTTAAGAAAGGTTCAATCTTTAAATGCTAGAATCATATATTTTAGTTTCTTGTTAGTCAATTAATCAATTTTAATTTTAAAAATCAAATCTTTTTAATTTCCTTTTCAAATCTTTTTCAAAACAAATCTCAATCATATCTTTTTTCAAAATCAATTTCAAAAATCTTTTCTAACTCCCTATCTTTTCAAAATTAATTTTCAAATCTTTTTCAACTAACTAATTGACTTTTTTTGTTTTACTATTTCTTATCTTTTTCAAAACCACCTAACTACTTTCCTCTCTCTAATTTTTGAAAATCATCTCCCTCTTTTTCAAAAATATTTTTTATTTAACTAATTGTTTTAAATTTTAATTTTATTCCTTTTTATAAATTCGAATTTTAACTTTAATTTAAAATAAAAACAAAAATATTTTTCTTTTATTTTAGTTAATTTTCGGAAACTCCTCTCTCTCATCTTCTTCTATTTATTTATTTATCTACTAACACTTCTCTTCTACTCAAAATTCGAACCCTCTTCTCCCCTCTATTTGTGTTTGAATTTTTCTCCTCCTTCTTCTATTCTTTTCTTCTTCTACTCACATAAAGGAATCTCTATACTGTGACATAGAGGATTCCTCTTCCTTTTTTGTTCTCTTTTTTTACATATGAGCAGGAGCAAGGACAAGGACATTCTTATTGAAGCAGATCCTGAACCTGAAAGGACTCTGAAGAAGAAGCTAAGAGAAGGTAAAGCACAACAATCCAGAGAAAATCTTACAGAGAATTTCGAAAAAGAAAGAGACATGGCCGAACCCAATAACAATGGTGGAGGCGCAAGGAGGATGCTTGGTGATTATACTAAACCTACTTCCAATTTTTATGGAAGAAGCATCTCAATCCCTGCCATTGGAGTAAACAATTTTGAGCTAAAGCCTCAATTAGTTGCTTTAATACAACAGAACTGTAAGTTTCATGGACTTCCATCAGAAGATCCCTATCAGTTTTTAACTGAGTCCTTGTAGATCTGTGACACTGTTGGTGCACGAAATTGCAATCACACTTTTGAAATTCCGTACAACTAACCAGCAAGTGCACTGGGTCGTCCAAGTAATACCTTACGTGAGTAAGGGTCGATCCCACGGAGATTGTCGGCTTGAAGCAAGCTATGGTTATCTTGTCACTCTTAGTCAGGATATCAATAATTATCAGGGTTGATTGTAAAAAGCAAAAGAACATGAAATAAGTACTTGTTTTGCAGTAATGGGGAACAGGTTGAGGTTTTGGAGATGCTCTATCTTCTGAATCTCTGCTTTCCTACTGTCTTCTTCTTCAAGTACGCAAGGCTCCTTCCATGGCAAGCTGTATGTAGGGTTTCACCGTTGTCAATGGCTACCTCCCATCCTCTCAGTGTAAATGTTCAATGCGCTCTGTCACAGCACGGCTAATCATCTGTCGGTTCTCAATCGGGTTGGAATAGAATCCAGTGATTCTTTTGCGTCTATCACTAACGCCCAGCCCTCAGGAGTTTGAAGCTTGTCACAGTCATTCAATCCTTGAATCCTACTCAGAATACCACAGACAAGGTTTAGACCTTCCGGATTCTCTTGAATGCCGCCATCAATTCTAGCTTATACCACGAAGATTCTGATTAAGGAATCCAAGAGATATCTACTCAATCTAAGGTAGAATGGAGGTGGTTGCCAGGCACACGTTCATAGTTGAGAATGATGATGAGTGTCACGGATCATCACATTCATCAGGTTTAGGAACAAGTGATATCTTAGAATGGAAGCAAGCATGATTGAATGAAAAACAGTAGTAATTGCATTAATCCATCAAGACACAGCAGAGCTCCTCACCCCCAACCATGGGGTTTAAGACTCATGCCGTAGAAGATACAATGAGAAACGTGTAATGTGTCATGAGGTACCGATACAATGTCAAAAAAAATCCTATTAATAGTGAACTAGTAACCTAGGGTATACAGAAATGAGTAAATGACATAAAAATCCACTTCCGGGGTCCACTTGGTGTGTGCTTGGGCTGAGCATTGAAACTTTTATGTGTAGAGACTTTTTCTGGAGTTAAACGCCAGCTTTTATGCCAGTTTGGGCGTTTAACTCCAATTCTTATGCCAGTTCCGGCGTTAAACGCCGGGAATTCTGAAGCTAATTTGCAACGCCGGTTTGGGCCATCAAATCTTCGGCAAAGTATCGACTATTATACATTGCTGGAAAGCCCAGAATGTCTACTTTCCAACGCCGTTGAGAGCGCGCCAATTGGGCTTCTGTAGCTCCAAAAAATCCACTTTGAGTGCAGGGAGGTCAGAATCCAACAGCATCTGCAGTCCTTTTCAGCCTCTGAATCAGATTTTTGCTCAGGACCCTCAATTTCAGCCAGAAAATACCTGAAATCACAGAAAAACACACAAACTCATAGAAAAGTCCAGAAAAGTGAATTTTAACTAAAAACTAATAAAAATATACTAAAAACTAACTAAAATATACTAAAAACATACTAAAAATAATGCCAAAAAGTGTATAAATTATCTGCTCATCACAACACCAAACTTAAATTGTTGCTTGTCCCCAAGCAACTGAAAATCAAAATAGAATAAAAAGAAGAGAATATACTATAGACTCCAAAATATCAAAGAAACTAAGCTCCAATTATAACCAGCGGGACTAGTAGCTTTTTTCTTCTGAACAGTTTTGGCATCTCACTTTTATCCTTTGAAGTTTAGAATGATTGGCATCCATAGAAAATCAGAACTCAGATAGTGTTATTGATTCTCCTAGTTAAGTATGATGATTCTTGAATATAGCTACTTTATGAGTCTTGGCTGTGGCCCAAAGCAATCTGTCTTCCAGTATTACCACCGGATACATACATGCCATAGACACATAATTGGGTGAACCTTTTCAGATTGTGACTCAG
>NC_029772.3:68730923-68732377 GCF_000817695.3 Arachis duranensis | reverse complement strand
TTTTCACAGAGTTAGGACTCAACAACCTTGATTTTGAGAAGTGGATGCTCCCTCAATTTGAGGGGAGAACTTTTGGCGTTTCAACTCTTGAAGATCACGCCCTTGCTTCTCTTGTTCCTTCAGCAATTTGTAGAGCATGTAGTTCTGATTCTGCTGTTCTTCCTTAAGTTGTTCCATAGTTTCTTGCAACTTGGTGATGGATGCTTCTAGGCTGGCCCAGTAGTCAATTTCAGGAAATTCAGGGAGGAACTCCTGTGCCCTCTTTTTGATAGAGTTGTCTTGCATTTGTCTTTCCATTGACTTCTTGGTGATTGGATGTTCAATGGGTATGAATTCATCTACTCCCATCTTCACCCCAGCCTCTTTACAGAGCAAGGAGATCAAGCTTGGGTAAGCCAGTTTGGCTTCAGTGGATTTCTTATTTGCAATTGTGTAGATCTCACAAGCAATCAGATGATGAACCTCCACTTCTTTTCCAAGCATAATGCAATGAATCATCACTGCTCTCTTGATAGTGACCTCAGAACGGTTGCTAGTGGGCAATATGGAACGCCCAATAAAGTCTAGCCAGCCTCTTGCAATTGGTTTGAGATCTCCCCTCTTGAGTTGGTTTGGGACACCTTTTGAATTGGTTATCCACTTAGTTCCAGGGAGACAAATGTCCTCTAGAACTTGATCCAACCCCTTATCTGCTCTCACCATTCTCCTATTAAAGGATTCAGGATCATCTTGTAGTTGAGGTAATTTGAAGATTTCTCTTATTTTGTACAGATGGAAGTAGATAACTTTCCCTCTGACCATGGTTCTGTAAGTATGGTAAGCAGTTCCAGTCATTCTCTGTTTATTTGTCAGCCACAGATTTGAGTAGAATTCCTGAACCATATTTCTTCCAACCTTTATCTCAGGATTGGTTAGAACTTCCCATCCTCTGTTTCGAATTTGCTCTTGGATCCCCGGATATTCATCTTCTTTCAGATTTAAGAGAGGTGATGGATTCATAGGACATTCATAGCTTTAAGACATGAACCTTAAATGTTTTTAATCATGAATTAAGAACAAGACTCAAAAATAGATATAAGATGAGACTAGTAGGAATAGAAAACAAAAATTTAAATAGGCCTAATGATAGAGGTTATCACAGAGTTAGGACTCAACAACCTTGATTTTGAGAAGTGGATGCTCCCTCAAATTGAGAGGAGAACTTTTGGCGTTTCAACTCTTGAAGTTCACGCCCCTGCTTCTCTTGTTCCTTCAGCAATTTGCAGAGCATGCAGTTCTAATTCTCCTGTTCTTCCTTAAGTTGCTCCATAGTTTCTTGCAATTGGTTTGAGGTCTCCCCTCTTGAGTTGGTTTGGGACACCCTTTGAATTGGTTATCCACTTAGTTCCAGGGAGGCATATGTCCTCTAGAACTTGATCCAACCCTTTATCTGCTCTCACCATTCTCCTATTAAA
>NC_029772.3:68729359-68730574 GCF_000817695.3 Arachis duranensis | reverse complement strand
TTTGGATTATTCTCTTTCTTGCCTCTTAAATTGGTTTGTTTTCCCTTAGGAGCCATGATCTTGATGAATCTTGGCTTAGTGATCACGGAAAAGCACACCAAACTTAGAGGTTTGCTTGTCCTCAAGCAAAAGAAAGGAAATAGAGGAGATAGGAGGAGAGCAAATTCGAATGGTGGGGTGAAAGGGGTGGCCGAACGTGTATTTATAAGGGAGGGGGGATAAAGATTTTGAAAATTTTGAAGGAGATTTGAGAAGATATGGAGAGAATTTGAGAAAAATTTGAGTTTTTGAAGAAGATTTGGGGGGGATTTGAGAGAGATTTGAAGAATGATTTTAATTTTTGAAAATTTGAAGGTGAATGATGAAAGTTTGAAATGTGTTTATGTAGAAAAGTATGGGTCAAAAAAGGAAAGTTTGAAAAAATTTTAATCAGAAAGCAAAATCTCCGTCCCCCACCTTTCTGGCGTTAAACGCCCAGAATGGTATCCATTCTGGCGTTTAACGCCCATTTGTTGGCCATTGTGGGCGTTAACGCCCAGCTAGGTACCCTGGCTGGCGTTAAACGCCAGAATTCCCTTTGTCACTGCGCGTTTTGCTAAACGCCCAGGATGCTGCACCATTCTGGGCGTTTAACGCCCAAAATGGCACCTTTACTGGCGTTAAATGCCCAGAATGGTGCCCATTCTGGCGTTTAACGCCCAAAGTACCCCTTATTGGCATTTTTTCGCCAGCAAGCTCTTTTTCTCTGCTTTTTGCACTGAATTCTTCTGTAACTCTGTGAATTCCTTCAATTTTGATAGTTGCCCTTGTAGAAACAAAACATATAACCTGCTAATGACTGGGTTGCCTCCCAGCAAGCGCTTCTTTATTGTCTTTAGCTGGACCTTCACTGAGGATCATTCCAGCCTCAGTTTTGAGCATTCTTGCTCAAAATTGCTTTCAAGATAATGCTTGATCCTCTGTCCATTAACAATGAACTTCTTGTCAGAATCAGTATCCTGAAGCTTAACATATCCATATGGTGATACTCCTGTAATCACATACGGACCCCTCCAGCGGGATTTAAGTTTTCCTGGGAACAATCTGAGCCTAAAGTTGAAGAGCATAACTTTTTGTCCTGGCTCAAAGACTCTGGATGACAACTTCTTGTCATGCCACTTCTTTGCCTTTTCCTTATAAATTTTTGCATTTTCGAAGGCACTGAGTCTAAATTCG
>NC_029772.3:68728370-68729267 GCF_000817695.3 Arachis duranensis | reverse complement strand
GTTTAGGAATCTGGTTGCCCAGTAGGCTTTATGTTCCAGTTCCACGGGCAGATGACAGGCCTTGCCATACACAAGTTGGTTTGGATAGGTTCCTATTGGAGTCTTGAATGCTGTTCTGTATGCCCACAGAGCATCATCCAAGCTCTTTGCCCAATCCTTTCTACGGGCAATTACAGTCCGTTCTAGGATTCTTTTTAACTCTCTGTTAGAGACTTCAGCTTGCCCATTTGTCTATGGATGATACGGGGTTGCCACTTTGTGGCTAATTCCATATCGAACCATAGCAGAGTACAGCTGTTTATTGCAGAAATGAGTACCCCCATCACTGATTAGTACTCTGGGAACACCAAACCTGCTGAAGATGTGTTTTTGGAGGAATTTCAGCACGGTCTTAGTATCATTAGTGGGTGTAGCAATTGCTTTTACCCATTTAGATACATAGTCCACTGCCACCAGAATGTAAGTGTTTGAGTATGATGGTGGGAATGGACCCATAAAGTCAATTCCCCATACATCAAACAATTCAATCTCTAGGATCCCTTGTTGAGGCATGGCGTATCCATGAGGCAGGTTACCAGCTCTTTGGCAACTATCACAGTTACGCACAAACTCCCGGGTATCTCTATAGAGAGTAGGCCAGTAGAAGCCACAATGGAGGACCTTAGTGGCTGTTCGCTCACTTCTAAAATGTCCCCCATACTGTGATCCATGGCAGTGCCACAGGATCCTTTGTGCTTCTTCTATGGGTACACATCTGTGGATCATTCCGTCTGCACATCTCTTAAAGAGATATGGCTCATCCCATAGGTAGTAATTGGCATCTGAAATTAATTTCTTTCTTTGCACTCTGCTGTACTCCTGGGGTATGAACCTCACAGCTTTGTAATTTGCAATATC
>NC_029772.3:68724637-68724988 GCF_000817695.3 Arachis duranensis | reverse complement strand
TTCTTCCTGTGGAAGACCGGAATACTGGCAATTTTGCTGCACCATGATAATGAGTTGAGGATTTAGCTCAAAGCTACTTGCCTTGATGGGAGGTATACAGATGCTACTCCCATATGCGGCTGTAATGGGGTTAGCATATGACCCCAGAGTCCTTCTGGACTGCTCAATTCCACTTAGGTCCATGATGGAGAAAGGGAATATGATATGAATTCACAAGCAAAGTAAAAAACTTTTTTTTAAAGGTGACCGAAAAAAGTTAAAATAAAATAAATGGAAAATAAAATAAAATTTCGAAAATTAAAAGAAAATAAGATCAAAGCAAATTGAAAACTGAATCAATTAGTTAATTAA
>NC_029772.3:68720438-68724114 GCF_000817695.3 Arachis duranensis | reverse complement strand
TGAATCCTACTCAGAATACCACAGACAAGGTTTAGACCTTCCGGATTCTCTTGAATGCCGCCATCAATTCTAGCTTATACCACGAAGATTCTGATTAAGGAATCCAAGAGATATCTACTCAATCTAAGGTAGAACGGAGGTGGTTGTCAGGCACACGTTTATAGTTGAGAATGATGATGAGTGTCACGGATCATCACATTCATCAGGTTTAGGAACAAGTGATATCTTAGAATGGAAGCAAGCATGATTGAATGAAAAACAGTAGTAATTGCATTAATCCATCAAGACATAGCAGAGCTCCTCATCCCCAACCATGGGGTTTAGAGACTCATGCCGTAGAAGATACAATGAGAAACGTGTAATGTGTCATGAGGTACTGATACAATGTCAAAAAAAAATCCTATTAATAGTGAACTAGTAACCTAGGGTATACAGAAATGAGTAAATGACATAAAAATCCACTTCCGGGGTCCACTTGGTGTGTGCTTGAGCTGAGCATTGAAGCTTTTATGTGTAGAGACTTTTTCTGGAGTTAAACGCCAGCTTTTATGCCAGTTTGGGCGTTTAACTCCAATTCTTATGCCAGTTCCGGCGTTAAACGCCGGGAATTCTGAAGCAGATTTGCAGTGCCAGTTTGGGCCATCAAATCTTGGGCAAAGTATGGACTATTATACATTGCTGGAAAGCCCAGGATGTCTACTTTCCAACGCCGTTGAGAACGCGCCAATTGGGCTTCGGTAGCTCCAAAAAATCTACTTCGAATGCAGGGAGGTCAGAATCCAACAGCATCTGCAGTCCTTTTCAGCCTCTGAATCAGATTTTTGCTCAGGACCCTCAATTTCAGCCAGAAAATACTTGAAATCACAGAAAAACACACAAACTCATAGTAAAGTCCAGAAAAATGAATTTTAACTAAAAACTAATAAAAATATACTAAAAACTAACTAAAATATACTAAAAACATACTAAAAACAATGCCAAAAAGCGTATAAATTATCCGCTCATCAACTGTTAAGACTAATGAAGTTGATTCTGAAGTCTACAGGCTCATACTTTTCCCTTTTGCTGTAAGAGATAGAGCTAAAACATAGTTGAACTCACAACCTAAAGATAGCCTGGACTCTTGGGATAAGCTGGTCACGGCCTTCTTGGCCAAGTTCTTTCCTCCTCAAAAAGATGGTGAATCCCTCTATGAAGCTTAGGAAAGATATAAGCACTTGACCAAAAAATATCCTTCTGACATGCTTTCAGAGTGGACCATTTTGGATATATTCTATGATGGTCTATCTGAGTTTTCTAAGATGTTACTGGACCATTCTGCAGGTGGATCCATTCACCTAAAGAAGATGCCTGCAGAGGCTCAAGAACTCATTGAAATGGTTGTAAATAACCAATTCATGTACACCTCTGAGAGGAATCCTGTGAATAATGGGATGCCTCAGAGGAAAGGAGTTCTTGAAATTGATGCTCTAAATGCCATATTGGCTCAGAACAAAATGTTGACTCTGCAAGTCAACATGATTTCTCAGAGTCTGAATGGATTGCAAAATGCATCCAACAGTACTAAAGAGGCATCTTCTGAAGAAGAAGTTTATGATCCTGAGAACCCTGCAATGGCAGAGGTGAATTACATAGGTGAAGCCTATGGAAACACCTATAATCCTCCATGGAGAAATCGTCCAAATTTCTCATGGAAGGTGATGAACGGATATTTTATACGCTTTTTGGGGGTAATTTCATGTAGATTTTAGCATGTTTTAATTAGTTTTTAGTAGAATATTATTAGTTTTTAGGCAAAAATCATATTTCTGTACTTTACTATGAGTTTGTGTGTTTTTCTATTATTTCAGGTATTTTCTGGCTGAAATTGAGGGAGCTGAGCAAAAATATGAGTTAGGCTGAAAAAGGACTGCTGATGCTGCTGGATTCTGACCTCCCTGTACTCGAAATGGATTTTCTGGAGCTACGGGAGTCCAATTGGCGCGCTCTCAACGGCGTTGGAAAGTAGACATCCAGGGCTTTCCAGCAATATATAATAGTCCATACTTTGCGCGACGATAGACGACGTAAACTGATGTTCAACGCCAGTATCATGCTGTTGTCTGGCGTCCAGCGCCAGAAACAGGTTACAAGCTGGAGTTCAATGCCAGAAACAGGTTACAACCTGGCGTTGAACACCCAAAATAGCCCCAGGCACGTGAGAAGCTTAAGTCTCAGCCCCAGCACACACCAAGTGGGCCCCAGAAGTGGATTTCTGCACTATCTATCATAGTTTACTCATTTTTTGTAAACCTAGGTTACTAGTTTACTATTTAAACAACTTTTACAGACATTTCTTGGACCTCATGACATTTTCAGATCTGAATTACATACTTTGTGACGGCATGAGTCTCTAAACTCCATTGTTGGGGGTGAGGAGCTCTGCAGCGTCTCGATGAATTAATGCAATTGTTTCTATTTCTCCATTCAAACGTGTGTGTTCCTATCTAAGATGTTCATTCGCGCTTAATTATGAAGAAGGTGATGATCCGTGACACTCATCACCTTCCTCAATCCATGAACGTGTGTCTGACAACCACCTCCGTTCTACATCAGATTGAATGAGCTTCTCTTAGATTCTTTAATCAGAATCTTCGTGGTATAAGCTAGATTGATGGCGGCATTCATGAGAATCCGGAAAGTCTAAACCTTGTCCGTGGAGTAGGATTCCGGGATTGAATGAGTGTGAAGAGCTTCAAACTCCTGAAGGCTGGGCGTTAGTGACAGACGCAAAAGAATCATTGGATTCTATTACAACCTGATTGAGGACCGACAGATGATTAGCCGTGCTGTGACAGAGCATTTGGACCATTTTCACTGAGAGGATGGGAAGTAGCCATTGACAACGGTGACACCCTACATACAGCTTGCCATGGAGGGAACTTTGCACTTTTCCATGGATGGAATATTACATTATAGGAATAAATCAGACAAAGCATCTCCAAAACTCCAACATATTCTCCATTACTGCATAACAAGTATTTATTTTATTCCCTTTTCCCTTTCTTCACTGAACTTGAAAAACACTGTTGTTGGCATCCTGACTAAGAATAATAAGATAAACATAGCTTGCTTCAAACCAACAATCTCCGTGGGATTCGACCCTTACTCAAGTAAGGTATTACTTGGACGACCCAGTGCACTTGCTGGTTAGTTGTGCGGATTGCAAAAAGTGTTATTGCAATTTTGTGCATCAGAAGGATCATCAAAAGCCCCAACAAGGCTTTAATAATGGTGGAAGAAACAGGTTTAGCAATAGCAAGCTTTTTCCATCATCTTCTCAGCAACAGACAGAGAATTCTGAGCAGAGCCCCTCTAGCTTAGCAAACATAGTCTCTGATCTATCTAAGGCCACCTTAAGTTTCATGAATGAAACAAGGTCCTCCATTAGAAACTTGGAGGAACAAGTGGGTCAGCTGAGTAAGAAAATCACTGAAACTCCTCCTAGTACTCTCCCAAGCAATACAGAAGAGAATCCAAAAAGAGAGTGCAAGGCCATTGATATAATCAAAATGGCCGAATCCAAAAAGGAAGGGGAGGACGTGAATCCGAATAAGGAAGACTTCATGGGACGTCCTCTAGACAGAAAGGAGTTCCATATTGAGAACCTAAAGGAATCTGAGGCTCATATAGAGAC
>NC_029772.3:68700096-68720330 GCF_000817695.3 Arachis duranensis | reverse complement strand
GCTGAATGCCAAGTTGTTTGGTAATGAGACTTGGGAAGATGAACCTCCCTTGCTCATTAATGAACTAAATACATGGGTTCAGCAAACTTTACCTCAAAAGAAACAAGACCCAGGTAAATTCTTAATACCCTGTACCATAGGCACCTTGACCTTTGAGAAGGCTCTGTGTGACCTGGGGTCAGGTATAAATCTTATGCCACTCTCTGTAATGGAAAAACTGGGGATCTTTAAGGTACAAGCTGCAAGAATCTCATTAGAGATGGCAGACAAGTCAATAAAACAAGCCTATGGATTGGTAGAGGACGTGTTAGTGAAGGCTAAAGACCTTTACATCCCTGCTGATTTCATAATCCTAGACACTGGGAAGGATGAGGATGAATGCATCATCCTTGGAAGACCCTTCCTAGCCACAGCAAGAGCTGTGATTGATTGACAGAGGAGAGCTAGTCCTTCAATTGAATGGGGACTACCTTGTGTTTAAAGCTCAAGGATCTTCCTCTGCAACCATGGAGAGGAAGCATGAAAAGCTTCTCTCAATACAGAGTCAAACAAAGCCCCCACAATCAAATTCTAAGTTTGGTGTTGAACCCCCACATTCAAACTCTAAGTTTGGTGTTGGGAGGTCCCAACAATGCTATGAACATTTGTGAAGCTCCATGAGAGCTCACTGTCAAGCTATTGACATTAAAGAAGTACTTATTGGGAGGAAACTTAATTTTTAATTATCTATATTTCTATTGTTCTTTTATATTTTATTAGGTTTATGATCATATGGAGTCACAAAATAATTGCAAAAATTAAAAACAGAATCAAAAATAGCAGAAGAAAAAGCTTACCCTGGAGGAAGAGCTGTCTGGCATTTAAACGCCAGAAACAAGCATCTGTCTGGCGTTTAACGCCAGAAACAAGTACCAAGCTGGCGTTTAACGCTAGAAACAAGCATCAGACTGGCGTTAAACGCCAGAAATAGGCTACATTTGGGTGTTTAACGCCAGAAACAAGCTGCAGTAGGGCGTTAAACGCCAGGATTGCATATAGAGGGCATTTTACACACCTAAAAGATGAAGAGATGAGAAATTCTTGACACCTCAAGATCTGTGGACCCCACAGGATCACCTCAGGATATGTGGACCCCACAAGATCCCCCCTACCCCACTTCTCTCTTCTTCACACAATACAATAACACTATACCCTTCACTAATCACCTTAATCTCTCTTCCCCATTATCCCTTTAGCAATCACATCCATCCACTCTTCCCCATAAACCTCACCTACCTTCAAATTCAAAATCTCTTTCCCACCCAAACCCATCCTAAATGACCGAACCCAAACCCCTCTCATTCCACTATATAAACCCCTCCATCCTTCTTCATTTTCACACAACACTACCCTCTCTTCTCCCCTTGGCCAAAACCCACACATCTCTCCCTCTCCTCCATATCTTCTTCTTCTTCTTCTATTCTTTCTTCTTTTGCTCGAGGATGAGCAACATTCTAAGTTTGGTGTGGTAAAAGCATAGCTTTTTTGTTTTTCTATAACCATTGATGGCACCTAAGGCCAGAGAAACCTCAAGAAAGATGAATGGGAAGGCAATTGCTTCCACCTCTGAGTCATGGGAGATGGATAGATTCATCTCAAAAGCCCATCAAGACCACTTCTATGAAGTTGTGGCCAAGAAAAAGGTGATCCTTGACGTCCCTTTTAAGCTAAAAAAGGGTGAATATCCGGAGATCCGACAAGAGATTAGAAGAACAGGATGGGAAGTTCTCTCCAATCCCGTTCAACAAGTCGGAATCTTAAAGGTTCAAGAGTTCTATGCAAACACATGGATCACTAGGAACCATGATCAAAGCATGAACCCAAACCCAAGGAATTGGCTTACAATGGTTCGGGGAAAATGCTTAGATTTCAGTCCGGAGAACGTAAGGTTGGCATTGAACTTGCCTATGATGCAAGAAGATGCACGCGCCTACACTAGAAGGGTCAACTTTGATCAAAGGTTGGACCAAGTCCTCATGGACATATGTGTGGAAGGAGCTCAATGGAAAAGAGACTCAAAAGGCAAGCCGGTTCAATTGAGAAGGTTGTACCTTAAGCCTGTGGCTTGAGGATGGTTGGAGTTCATCCAACGCTCCATCATCCCCACTAGCAACCGATCCGAAGTAACTGTGGATCGAGCCATCATGATCCATAGCATCATGATTGGAGAGGAAGTAGAAGTTCATGAAGTCATCTCTCTAGAACTCTACAAAGTAGCCGAAAAGCCCTCCACCTTGGCAAGGCTAGCTTTTCCTCATCTCATTTGCCTTCTATACAACTTAGCTGGAGTTGTCATAGAAGGAGACATCCTCATTGAAGAGGACAAGCCCATCACTAAGAAGAAGATGGAGCAAACAAGAGAGCCCATTCATGGATCTCAAGAGACGCATAAGGAAGCTCATCATCAAGAAATCCCCGAGATGCCTCAAGGGATGTATTTTCCTCCAAACAACTATTGGGAATAACTCAACACTTCTCTAGAAGGATTGAGTCATAACATGAACCAATTAAGGATGGAACACCAAGAGCACTGCATCATTCTCAATGAGATTAAAGAAGATCAAAGAGCTATGAGGGAGGAGCAACAAAGGCAAGGAAGAGACATAGAGGAGCTCAAAGACACCATTGGTCCTTCAAGAAAAAGGTGCCACCCTCACTAAAGTGGACTCATTCCTTAACTTCCTTGTTCTTATCTCTCTGTTTTTCGATTTTATGCTATATGTTTGTCTATGTTTTGAGTCTTTACTACATGATCATTAGTATTTATTAACTATGTCTTAAGGCTATGAATAATTCCATGAATCCTTCACCTTTCTTAAATGAAAAATGTTTTTAATACAAAAGAACAAGAAGTACATGAGTTTTGAATTCATCCATGAAATTAGTTTAATTATATTGATGTGGTGACAATACTTTTTGTTTTCTGAATGAATGCTTGAACAGTGCATATTTTTTATCTTGTTGTTTATGAATGTTAAAATTGTTGGCTCTTGAAAGAATGATGAAAAAGAGAAATGTTAACGATGATCTGAAAAATCATAAAATTGATTCTTGAAGCAAGAAAAAGCAGTGAAGAACAAAGCTTGCGAAAAAAATTTTAAAAAATAAAGAAAGAGAAAAAAAAGCAAGTAGAAAAAGCCAATAGCCCTTAAAACCAAAAGGCAAGAGTAAAAAAGATTCAAGGCTTTGAGCATCAATGGATAGGAGGGCCCAAGGAAATAAAATCCCAGCCTAAGAAGCTAAATCAAGCTGTCCCTAACCATGTGCTTGTGGCATGCAGGTCCAAGTGAAAAGCTTGAGACTGAGTGGTTAAAGTTGTGATCCAAAGCAAAACTGTTCAGAAGCAAAAAGCTACAAGTCCCGCTCATCTAATTAGAACTAATATTCATTGATATTTTAGGATTTGTAGTATATTCTCTTCTTTTTATCCTATTTGCTTTTTAGTTGCTTGGGGACAAGCAACAATTTAAGTTTGGTGTTGTGATGAGCGGATAATTTATACGCTTTTTGGCATTATTTTTAGGTAGTTTTTAGTAGGATCTAGCT
Organism: Arachis duranensis; assembly: GCF_000817695.3. Lineage (NCBI taxonomy): Eukaryota > Viridiplantae > Streptophyta > Magnoliopsida > Fabales > Fabaceae > Arachis > Arachis duranensis. The sequence continues at coordinate 68,716,745 of NC_029772.3, read as the reverse complement.
ACTTTTAGGGATGTTTTTATTAGTTTTTGTGTGTTTTACTGTGATTTCAAGCATTTTCTGGCTGAAATTGAGGGACCTGAGCAAAAATCTAATAGGAGGCTAAAAAAGGACTACAGATACTGTTGGATTCTGATCTCCCTGTACTCGAAATGGATTTTATGGAGCTACAGAACTCCAAATGGCGCACTCTTAATTGCGTTGGAAGCTAGACATCCAGGGCTTTCCAGAAATATATAATAGTTTGTACTTTATTCGAGTTTAAATGATGCAAACTGGCGTTCAATACCAGTTCCATGCTGCATTCTGGAGTAAAACGCCAGAAACACATCACAAACCAGAGTTAAACGCCAAAAACACGTTACAACTTTGCGTTTAACCCCAAGAGAATCCTCTACACGTGTAAAGCTCAAGCTTAGCCCAAGCACACACCAAAGTGGGCCCCGAAAGTGGATTTTTGCACTTAGACATATTTCTGTAAACCCTAGTAACTAGTTTAGTATAAATAGAACTTTTTACTATTGTACTAGGGGTCTTTTTCCCTATTTTTCAATTTCATATGCCATTTGGGGAGGCTAGCCGTTCGGCTATGCCTAGACCTTGTTCTTATGTATTTTCAACGGTGGAGTTTCTACACACCATAGATTAAGGTGTGGAGCTCTGCTGTTCCTCAAGTATTAATGCAAAGTACTATTGTTCTTCTATTCAATTCATGCTTATTCTTATTCTAAGATATTCATTCGCACTTCAACCTGATGAATGTGATGATCCGTGACACTCATCACTATTCTCACTTATGAACGCGTGCCTGACAAACACTTCCATTCTACCTGTAAAAGCTAGAGTGTGTATCTCTTGGATTCCTAACCCACGATGCATGGTTGCCTCGCCTGACAACCGAGCCTCCCATTCCATGAGATCAGAGTCTTCGTGGTATAAGCTAGAATTATTGGCGGCCATTCCTAAGATCCGGAAAGTCTAAACTTTGTCTGTGGTATTCCGAGTAGGATTTGAGATGGGATGACTGTGACGAGCTTCAAACTCGCGAGTGTTGGGCATAGTGACAGACGCAAAAGAATCACTGGATTCTATTCCAGCATGATCGAGAACTGACAAATGATTAGCCGTGCGGTAACAGCACACCTGGACCATTTTCACTGAGAGAACGGACGGTAGCCATTGACAACGGTGATCCCCCAACATACAACTTGCCATGGAAAGGAGTATGAATGATTGGAAGAAGGCAGTAGGAAAGCAGAGATTCAGAAGGAACATAGTATCTTCATGCGCTTATCTGAAATTCCCACCAATGAATTACATAAGTATCTCTATCTCTATTTTATGCTTTATTTATCTTTATATTTGAAAACCATTATAACCATTAGAATCCACCTGACTGAGATTTACAAGATGACCATAGCTTGCTTCATACCAACAATCTCCATGGGATTGACCCTTACTTACGTAAATTTTATTACTTGGATGACCAAGTGCACTTGCTGGTTAGTTGTGCGAAGTTGTGAAAAATGTGTGTGAACCATAGTATTATGCACCAAGTTTTTTTTGAGCCATTGCTAGGAATTGTTCAAGCTGTAAAAAGTGTGAATCACAATTTTGCCTATCAATGGCATCTTCGGCTTGTACTCAGGTGCTTTAGGATTTACCGAATATTGCTCAAAATCAACTGGAAAGGGATTATCCGGATGCCTTGGAGGGGCGTGTTCTTCTTGGCTCTTAGCCTCCTCCAGAGCTTCTTTTTCAACCAGTTCCTCACTAACCTTTGCTTCTGAACCTACTATCTTACCATTTTTTCAAATGTATAGCCTTGCAGTCTTCCCTTGGATTAGGCATTGTATCATTGGGGAAAGTGTTAGGAGGCCTCTCAGGTGCTTGCTTGCTCAACTAATGACCCACTTGAAACTCTAGGTTTTTAAATGAAGCTTTGATTTCTTGCATAAAACTATGAGTACTCTTAGAAAGTTTTGCAACTATATATTTCAAGTCAGATAATTTCTAAGAATGAGAAGGTGCTTGTTGTGGTTGAGAGGGTTGGAATTGGTGGTTGTTGAAGTTACTTTGATTAAACTTGCCCTGAGAAATGTTGTTCAAATTTTGTTGCCTCTGTGGTTGATTTTCCTACCAAAAATTTGGGTGATTCCTCCACCCCGGATTATAAGTCTTAGAGAAGGGATCATTATCAGGGGGGTCTACAAGAATTGTCCATGCAATTAACCTGTTCAGAAGAAAATTGAGCATAATCATAACCCTCACCTTGAGGGAAGTGATGAGCGAATAATTTATACGCTTTTTGGCATTGTTTTTACATGGTTTTTAGTATGGTTTAGTTACTTTTTATTACATTTTTATTAGTTTTTATGCAAAAATCATATTTCTGGACTTTACTATGAGTTTGTGCATTTTCCTAAAATTTCAGGTATTTTCTGGCTGAAATTGAGGGACCTGAGCAAAAATCTGATTCAGAGGCTGAAAAAAGACTACAGATGCTGTTGGATTCTGATCTCCCTGCACTCGAAGTGAATTTTTTGGAGCTACAGAAGCCCAATTTGCGTGCTTTTAATTGCGTTGGAAAGTAGACATCTTGGACTTTCTAGCAATATATAATAGTCCAGACTTTACCCAAGACATGATGGCCTAAACTGGCATTCAAATGCCAGCCAGAGACCATTTTCTGGCGTAAAACGCTAGAACTGGCACCAAAACTGGAGTTAAACACCCAAACTGGCATCCAAGCTGGCATTCAACTCCTGAAAAGGTCTATGCACATGTAAAGCTCAATGCTCAGCCCAAGAACACACCAAGTGGGCCCCGAAAGTGGATTTCTGCACTATCTGCACTTAGTTACTTATTTTCTGTAATCCTTAGTAACTAGTTTAGTATAAATACTAGTCTTTCCTATTGTATTTAGACCTTTTGACCCTTTTGATGAACTTCATGCTTGGCTGGCCTCACGGCCATGCCTAGGCTATTTTCTCTTATGTATTTTCCAACAATGGAGTTTCTACACCTCATAGATTAAGGTGCGGAGCTCTGCTGTTCTTCATGAATTAATGTAAGTACTATTGTTTCTCTTTCAATTCACGCTTACTTCTTCTCCAAGATATACTCTCGTACTTAATTAAGTTAAGTCAGAATGAAGGGGTGACCCGTGACAATCACCCACTATCTTCATTACTCGCTTAGCCAAGATCCGCGTGCCTGACAACCACAAACGGTCTACATGATGTTCAACGTAGTCATTGGACGACAGTCGGAGTATAGTCTCTTGGGTCTCTGATCCACGGACCGAGTCCATGTGGTTAGAACCTTCGTGGTATAAGCTAGAACCCATTGGCAGCATTCCTGAGATCCGGAAAATCTAAACCTTGTCTGTGCTATTCCGAGTAGGATCTGGGACGGGATGACTGTGACGAGCTTCAAATTCACGAATGTTGGGCGCAGTGACATTGTGCAAAAGGATAGAGAGATCCTATTCTGATACAAGTGAGAACCGACAGATGATTAGCCATGCGGTAGCTGTGCCTGGTATTTTTCATCCGAGACGAGAAATCCGACAATTGATTAGCCGTACAGAAACCGTAGCTGGACTATTTTCACTGAGAGGACGCGTGGTAGCCATTGACAACGGTGATCCACCAACATACAGCTTGCCATGGAAGGGAGCACGCATGATTGAATGAAGACAATAGGAAAGCAGAGGTTCAGAAGCAACAAAGCATCTCCAAACGCTTATCTGAAATTCCCACCAATGAATTACATAAATATCTTTATTTTAATTTCCGTTTTATTTATCTTTCAATTATAAAAGTCATAACCAATTGAATCCGCATGACTAAGAGTTACAGGATAACCATAGCTTGCTTCAAGCCGGCAATCTTCTTGGGATCAACCCTTACTCACGTAAGGTATTATTTGGACGACCCAGTGCACTTGCTGGTTAGTTATACCGGAGTTGTGAAAAGTGTGATCACAATTCCTTGCACTAAGTTTTTGGCGCCGTTACCGGAGATTGTTCGAGTTTGGACAACTGACGATTCATCTTGTTGCTTAGATTAGGTAACCTTCTTTCTTGTTTCAACCTTTATTTTCTTTTCAAAAAAAAGTTTTTAAAAATTTCGCATATATATATATATTGTGTTTCTTGTTTGAGTCTAGTGTCAAATTTTAAGTTTGGTGTCAACTACATGTTTTTAATTTTTCTTAAAATTTTCGAAAATTCATGCATGATGTTCTTCTTTGATCTTCATGTTGTTCTTGATGATTTTCTTTGTTTAATCTTTACATTTTTCTTGTTTTGTGTCTTTTCTTATTTTTCCCTTGCATCTTCGAATTCATAGTGTCTAAACATTAAAAATTTCTGAGTTTGTTGTCCTACATGTCTTTCTTTTCCTAAAAATTTTCAAAAATATGTTCTTGATGTTCATCATGATCTTCAAAGTATTCTTGGTGTTCCATCTTGACATTCAAAGTATTCTTGTATGCATTATTTGTTTTGATCTTAAATTTTTATGTTTTGTTTCATTTTGTTGTTTTTCTCTCTCCTCAATAAAAATTCAAAAGTAAAAAAAATATCTTTTCCTCATTCTTCTCAAAATTTTCGAAATTTTGAGTTGACTTGGTCAAAAATTTTTAAAATTTAGTTGTTTCTTGTTAGTCAAGTCAAAATTTCAATTTAAAAACTTTATCTTTTCAAATATTTTTCAAAATCAATTTTTTTCATTTTTTTTATGATTTTCAAATTTCATTCTTAAAATTTTTCAAAATCTTTTTCATTTTTCTTTTAATGTTTTCGAAAATTTTAAAACTAATTTTTCAAAAATCTTTTTCTTAATTTTATTTCATATTTTCAAAAATCCTTGCTAACAATTAATTTTTTGATTCAAAAATTTCAAGTTTTTTACTTTCATGTTAAGAAAGGTTCAATCTTTGAATTCTAGAATCATATCTTTTAGTTTCTTGTTAATCAAGTCATCAACTTTAATTTTAAAAATCAAATTTTTTTAATTTCTTTTTCAATTCTTTTTCAAAATAAATTTCAATAATATCTTTTTAAAATTTTAATTTCAAAATCTTTTTCTAACTTCTTATCTTTTCAAAATTTATTTTCAAATCTTTTTCAACTAACTACTTGACTTGTTTGTTTTAATTTTAAAAAGTTTGCTTTTTCTTATCTTTTTCAAAACCACCTAACTACTTTTCCACTTCTAATTTTCGAAAATCACTAACCACTTCTTCAAAAATCTTTTTAATTAACTAATTGTTTTAAATTTTAATTTTATTGTATTTCTTTTTCAAATTTTTGAAACTAACTTAATTAATTAAAAAAAATAAAAATATTTTTCTTTTCCCTCTTCTTAAAATTTGAATACTCTCTCTCATCTCTTTCTATTTATTTTATTTATTTACTAACATTTATCTTCTACTCATCAAATAATTCGAACCCTCTCCCTCTCTCTGTGTTCGAATTCTTCTTATTCTCTCTCTAACTCATTCTTCTATTCTTCTATTCTTATACTCACATTAAGGAATCTCTATACTGTGACATAGAGGATTCCATTACTCTCTTTGTTCTCTTCTTTTTTATATAAGTAGGAACAAGGATAAGGACATTCTTGTTGAAGCTGATCCTGAACCTGAAAGGACTCTGAAGAGGAAGCTAAGAGAAGCTAAAGCACAACACTTCGGAGAGGACCTTACAAAAAATATCGAAAAAGAGGCAAACATGGCAGCCGAACTTGAGAACAATGGTGGAGATGCAAGGATGATGCTTGGTGACTTTACTGCACCAACTTCCAACTTCTTTGGAAAAAGCATCTCAATTCCTACAATTGGAGCAAACAACTTTGAGCTTAAGCCTCAATTAGCTTCTCTAATGTAGCAGAATTGCAAGTTTCATGGACTTCCATTGGAAGATTCTCATCCGTTCTTAGCTAAATTCTTGCAAATCTGTGACACTGTTAAGACCAATGGGGTTGATCCCGAGGTCTACAGACTTATGCTTTTCCCCTTTGCTATAAGAGACAGAGCTAGGATATGGTTGGACTCACAATCTAGGGAAAGCCTGAACTCTTGGGAAAGCCTATAAAGGAGGAAGAGGTAGTCATTTTCAGTGAGAAAGACCTCAATAGACATCCACTGACTAATAAAGAGTTCCCTAATGAGGAACCAAAAGAATCTGAGGCTCATACAGAGACCATAGAGATTCCACTGAACTTACTATTGCCATTCATGAGTTCTGATGAGTAGTTCAGCAGAAATTACCTCAGAAGAAATTGGATCCCAGAAGGTTCTTAATACCTTGTACCATAGGCACCATGACCTTTGAGAAGGCTTTGTGTGACCTGGGGTCAGGTATAAACCTCATGCCACTCTCTGTAATGGAGAAACTAGGGATCTTTAAGGTACAAGCTGCGAGAATCTCACTAGAGATGGCAGACAAATAAATGAAACAGGCTTATGGACTTGTAGAGGATGTCTTAGTGAAGATTGAAGGCCTTTACATCCCTGCTGACTTCATAATCCTAGACACTGGGAAGGATGAGGATGAATGCATCATCCTTGGAAGGCCCTTCCTAACCACAGCAAGAGCTGTGATTGATGTGGACAGAGGAGAGTTAGTCCTGCAACTGAATGAGGACTACCTTGTGTTTAAGGCTCAAGGATCTTCCTCTCTAACCATGGAGAGGAAGCATGAAAAGCTTCTCTCAATACAGAGTCAAGTAGAGCCCCCACATTCAAACTCTAAGTTTGATGTTGGGAGGCCACCATTAAGCTCTAAGTCTCTGTGAAGCTCTCTAAGAGCTCACTGTCAAGCTATTGACATTAAAGAAGCACTTATTGGGAGGCAACCCAATGTTATTTAATTATATTTTTTTATAAACATTTGTTTTCCATTGCCATGATATGTTTTCTTTAGGTTGATAATCATATGGAGTCACAAAAACAGGTTCAGAATTAAAGCAGAATCAAAAATAGCATGAAAAATAGCACACCTTGGAGGATAGGCTTACTAGCATTTAAACGCCAGTAAGGATAGCAGAATGAGCGTTTAACGCCCAAGCAGGCAGCATTCTGGGTGTTAAACACCAAAATGGGCAGCATTTTGAGCGTTTAACGCCAGAAATGGCAGCATTTTGGCGTTCAGAAAAATGCCCAGTAAAGAAGGATTCCTGGCGTTAAACACCCAAAGAGGAGTCAAGAGGGCATTAAATGCCATAATGGATAGCATTCTGGGCGTTTAACGCCAGGATGACACAAGGGATGTAATTTTGTTTCCAATTCAATTTTTTTCAATTTTTTATGTTTTAATTCATAATTTTTTGCATCAAACATATTTTAAACGTTCATCTTTCAATTTCTATTTTCAAAAATTAATAATCTTTCCAATTCTTTTTAATTTTGTTTCAATTGTTTTCAATTCCTTCCAAAACATTTTCAAAACTTACAAGTGAGAACCGACAGATGATTAGCCATGCGGTAGTTGTACCTAGTATTTTTCATCCGAGACGATAAATCCGACAATTGATTAGCCATACAAAAACCATAGCTGGACCATTTTCACTGAGAGGACGGATGGTAGCCTTTGACAACGGTGATCCACCAACATACAGCTTGCCATGGAAGGGAGCACTCATGATTGGATGAAGACAATAGGAAAGCAGAGGTTCAGAAGCAACAAAGCATCTCCAAACGCTTATCTAAAATTCCCACCAATGAATTACATAAGTATCTTTATTTAAATTTGCATTTTATTTATCTTTCAATTATAAAACTCATAACCAATTGAATCTGCCTAACTAAGAGTTATAGGATAACCATAGCTTGCTTAAAGCCATCAATCTCCGTGGGATCGACTCTTACTCACGTAAGGTATTACTTGGACGACCTAGTACACTTGCTGGTTAGTTTTATCAAAGTTGTGAAAAGTGTGATCACAATTCCGTGCAACAGGAAGCCACCACTCATGTCGTAGGAAGTATCTTGTGTATTGATGGATGAGACTTGTAATCCACTCAAGTGTTGAGTAAGAGCACTGATCTGTTAAGACATGGCCTTGTTCTGAGCAAGAACTGTGTCTAAAACATCCAATTCTATGACTCCGTTTTTCACAAAGGTCATCTCAAAAAATACAGATATTAGTTGTTAGCAACCATCTCGATCAGATCAAGAGCTTCCCCAGGAGTCTTTTTCATATGAAGAGATCTGCCTGCAAAATTATCCAAAGAAATTTTGGCGGCCTCAATAACTCCATCATAGAAAATCTGTAACTGGATCAAGTCTGAAAATATGTTAGGAGGACATTTTCTGAGCATCAGCTTGTACCTCTCCCAAGCTTCATAGAGAGATTCACCCTCTCTCTGCCTGAAAGTCTAAATATCAGTCCTCAGCTTTGTCAGCTTCTAAGATGGAAAGAATTTGGTCAAAATTTTATTGACTAATTTATCCCATGTATCCAAGCTCTCCTTAGGTTGTGTGCAAGCCACTTCTTGACTCTATCTCGTACAACAAACGAAAAGAGAAACAACCTATAAATATTAGGATGAACCCCATTGGTCTTTACCGTATTACAGATTTGCAGAAAATTGGATATGAATAAGTTTTGGTAAAATTGACAATTTTGTTGCACCAAAGTGATGAGCTGAGGCTTCAACTCAAAGTTGTTAGTTGCCACAGGGGGACAACAATACTATTGCCATAGAAGATGGGACTAGGAGCAGTGTATGAGCCAAGTGTCCTTCTAGGTTGCTCAGGTACATTAAGAGCATTGAGAATATTAGGATTAACAACATTGTTATTGTTGTTTGGATCCATAGTAACTTCTTTAGATTCCTTCTTAAAATTATCCTTGAGATTTTCAACAGCTTTGTAAGCTCTAGCCTGTTGTAGACGCCTTCTTAAAGATCTCTCAATCTCAGGATCAAAATCAAGAAGAGGTTCTTTGTCCCTGTTCCTACTCATAAACAAATAGAAAACAAGAAAAAGGTGGGAATCTCTATGTCAGAGTGAAGAGAATTTCTAATGAAATAACCTGAGTAAAAGAAATAAAACAAAATAAACTAAATAAATAAAGCAACAATTTTTGAAAATTAATAAGAAGAATTAAGCTAAGATTTTCGAAAATAATGTGGAAAATAAGTAGAAAAAAGAAAAAGAAAATAAAGAAACTAAGTGAACACCAAACTTAATTTCGAAATTAAGGGGAAAATTCTAAACAAATTTAAGCTGGATTTTTGAAAAATTAAGGAAGAAAATTAAATAAAATTAAAGTAAAGAAAATCTAATCTAAGCAATTAAACAACGGGTAGTTGTCAATCACAATCAATCCCCGACAACGGCGCCAAAAACTTGGTGCGAATTTTCAAACCACAAACTAACGGGCAAGTGCACCGGGTCGTATCAAGTAATACATCAGGTGAGTGAAGATCGATCCCATGAGGATTGATGGACCAAGCAACAATAATTGAATGATTTACTTAGTCAGACAAGCACAAAGGAGAGTTTTGGGTTCAAATGGATTAAACATTACTCAGAGAAATTAAGAAAGCAAACAGCAAACGGGTTGTGAAGATTATATGGGAGATTCAATTCTTACCAACTACTTTAATCATACAAGATTCAATTCATGGCAAGCTTTAATTGATTAAACCCTAATTCCTTAGAAATTTAATCTCCTCTAACCTAATCAACTGTCAATTTCTTAGTCACTTAATTTAGATTAAAGGTTTAAGTCCAATTCTAGCTTATTAGCCACACAAACCTTAAATACCCAAAGATAAGGTGATTATATATCATGTATCTCGTTAAGTCCAAGTAATTAGAGAATTATGAGGAGTTACTTTCAAGATGTTATTCAAGTGAGTTAACTTTTCCAAGATTCAACAATTATCAAAACAACAATTATCAAAACAAATAACAGAAGAGTGCTAAGCAGTTCAATTAAGAAGTGGAAAAACATTAAATACCTCACTTCAAGGCAGCAGGAAGCCAAGAAATGAACAGACTACTACCCAAAATCCCTCTGAGGACAGTTAGAGCCCAGAGAGGAATAATTCTGGCACTCAAATGCCAGAAAATGGGTGGGAAGCTGGCGTTGAACGCCCAACCCATGCTCAGTCCTGGCGTTCAACGCCAGAAACAAGCAAGGAATTGCCGTTGAACGCCCAAAGGAAGCACAGTTCTGGTGTTCAAATGCCAGAAACAGGTAAGGAGTTGGCGTCTAATGCCACTCCAGCTTCCACCACTGGCATTCAAATGCCAGTGGAAAATCAGACACATACAAGTACTGATAGCAACACCTCTAAAAAGGCTTCTCAATCCACATCTGTAGGCAATAAACCTACAGCAACTAAGGTTGATGAATACAAAGCCAAAATGCCTTATCCTCAAAAACTCCGTCAAGAGGAACAGGATAAGCAATTTGCTCGCTTTGCAGACTATCTCAGGACTCTTGAAATAAAGATTCCGTTTGCAGAAGCACTTGAGCAAATACCCTCTTATGCTAAGTTCATGAAAGAGATCTTAAGTCATAAGAAGGATTGGAGGAAAACTGAAAAAGTTTACCTCACTGAAGAATGTAGTGCAGTCATTCTGAAAAGCTTACCTGAGAAGCTTGAAGATGCCGAAAGCTTTATGATACCATGCACATTAGAAGGTACTTGTACCAAGCAAGCTCTATGTGATCTTGGGCCAAGTATCAACCTAATACCTGCATTTACTGTCAAAAAGCTTGGGTTGACTGATGAAGTCAAACCAACCCGGATATGTCTCCAACTTACTTATGGCTCCATTAAATACCCATCAGGCGTAATTGAAGACATGATTGTCAAGGTTGGACCATTTGCCTTTCCCACTGACTTTGTGGTGCTGGAAATGGAGGAGAACAAGAGTGCAACTCTCATTCTAGGAAGACCTTTCCTAGCAACTGGACGAACCCTCATTGACGTCCAAAAAGGGAAAGTGACCCTGAGAGTCAATGAGGACGAGTTTAAGTTGAATGTTGTCAAAGCTATGCAGCATCCAAACACCCAAAATGACTGCATGAGCATTGATATTATTGACTCTTTGGTAAAAGAGGTAAATATGACTGAGAGTCTCCAATCAGAGCTAGAGGATATCTTTAAAGATGTTCAGCCTAATCTGGAGCAACCAGAGAGAATAATAGAACCTCTTAAAATCCCTCAGGATGAGGAGAAACCTCCCAAACCCGAGCTCAAACCATTACCACCATCCTTGAAATAAGCATTTCTGGGAGAAGGTGATACCTTCCCTGTAATCATAAGCTCTACATTAGAACCACAGGAAGAGGAAGCACTAATTCAAGTGCTAAGGACACACAAGATAGCTCTTGGGTGGTTCATCAGTGATCTTAAGGGCATTAGCCCAGCAAGATGCATGCACCAGATCCTATTGGAGGGTGACGCTAAGCCAGTGGTTCAACCACAGAGGCGGCTAAATCCAGCCATGAAGGAGGTGGTGCAGAAGGAGGTCACTAAATTACAAGAGGCAAGGATTATTTATCCTATTTCTGATAGCCCCTGGGTAAGCCCTATCCAAATCGTCCCTAAGAAGGGTGGCATGACAGTGGTTCATAATGAAAAAAACGAACTGGTTCCTACAAGAACAGTTACAGGGTGGCGTATGTGTATTGACTATTGAAGGCTCAATATAGCTACCAGAAAGGATCATTTTCCTTTACCATTCATAGACCAAATGCTACAAAGACTAGCAGGTCATGAATACTACTGCTTCCTGGATGGATATTCAGGTTATAATCAAATTGTAGTAGATCCCCAGGATCAAGAGAAAACAGCATTCACATGCCCATCTGGAGTATTTGCATACAGAAGGATGCCATTTGGTCTGTGCAATGCACCTGCAACCTTTCAAAGGTGCATGCTCTCAATTTTCTCTGATATGGTGGAAAAATTTCTGGAAGTCTTCATGGATGACTTTTTAGTATTTGGAGACTTATTCAGCTCCTGTCTTGACCATCTAGCACTTGTTCTAAAGTGGTGCCAAGAGACTAACCTGGTTTTAAACTGGGAGAAATGTCACTTTATGGTGACTGAAGGAATTGTTCTTGGGCACAAAATTTCGAACAAGGGAATAGAAGTGGATCAAGCTAAGGTAGAGGTAAATGAAAAATTACCACCACCTACCAATGTTAAGGCAATCAGAAGCTTTCTGGGGCATGCAGGATTCTATAGTAGGTTTATAAAAGATTTTTCAAAAATCGCCAAACCTCTGAGTAATCTGCTACCTGCTGACACGCCATTTATCTTCAATAAGGAGTGTCTGCAGGCGTTTAAGACTCTGAAAGCTAAGCTGGTCATAGCACCAATCATCTCTGCACCAGACTGGACGTTACTATTTGAACTAATGTGTGATGCCAGTGACCATGCCATTAGTGCATTGTTGGGACAGAGACATGAGGAGCTTCTGCACGTCATTTACTATGCCAACCGCGTCTTAAATGATGCACAGAAGAACTACACAACCACAGAAAAAGAGCAACTTGCAGTGGTTTACGCCATTGACAAGTTCAGATCCTATTTAAGTAGGATCAAAAGTGATTGTGTACACCGACCATGCTGCTCTTAAATATCTACTCACAAAGCAGGATTCAAAACCCAGACTCATCAGATGGGTATTGCTTCTGCAAGAGTTTGATATAGAAATAAGAGACAGAAAAGGGACAGAGAACCAAGTAGCAGATCACCTGTCCCGAATAGAACCAGTAGAAGGGGCGCTCCTCCCTCTTACTGAGATCTCTGAAAACTTTCCGGATGAGCAACTCTTTGCCATCCAGGAAGTGCCATGGTTTGCTGACATTGCAAACTACAAGGCAGTAAAATTCATACCCAAAGAGTACAGTAGGCAGCAATCAAAGAAATTGATCACAGATGCAAAGTACTATCTTTGGGACGAACCATATCTCTTCAAGAGATGTGCAGACGGAGTAATCCGTAGATGTGTGCCTAAAGAAGAAGCACAGAAGATTCTCTGGCATTGCCATGGATCACAATATGGAGGACATTTTGGAAGTGAGCGAACAGCCACAAGAGTCCTCCAATGTGGCTTCTACTGGCCTACTCTCTATAAAGATTCCCGAGTGTTTGTGCTTAATTGTGACAGTTGCCAAAGATCTGGTAATTTGCCTCACAGTTATGCCATGCCTCAACAACGGATCTTAGAGATTGAGTTGTTTGATGTATGGGGTATTGACTTCATGGGGCCTTTTCCCACCATCATACTCAAACACTTATATTCTGGTGGCAGTGGATTATGTATCCAAATGGGTGGAAACTATTGCAACACCCACTAATGATACTAAAACAGTGATAAAGTACCTCCAGAAACATATCTTCAGTAGATTTGGTGTCCCTAGAGCATTAATCAGTGATGGAGGCACTCATTTCTGCAATAAACAACTTTACTCTGCTCTGGTACGTTATGGAGTTAGCCACAGGGTAGCCACTCCACATATCATCCACAGACAAATGGGCAAGCTGAAGTCTCTAATAGAGAACTTAAAAGAATCCTAGAACGGACTGTGATTAACCGTAGAAAGGATTGGGCAAGAAGCTTGGATGATGCTCTGTGGGCATACAGAACAGCATTCAAGACTCCTATAGGGACCTCTCCATACTAGCTTGTGTATGGAAAGGCCTGTCACTTGCCAGTGGAACTGGAACATAAGGCCTACTGGGCAACCAGATTCCTAAACCTTGATGCCAAGTTAGCTGGAGAAAAATGATTGCTCCAGTTAAATGAGCTAGAGAAATTCAGACTCAATTCTTTCGAGAATGCAAAAATTTACAAAGAGAAAGCAAAAAGATGGCATGATAAGAAATTATCATCCAGAGTCTTTGAGCCAGGGCAAAAAGTTCTGCTATTTAATTCTAGGCTCAGATTATTTCCAGGGAAATTGAAATCCCGGTGGAGAGGTCCATATGTGATTACAAGTGTGTCACCATACGGATACGTGGAGCTTCAGGATAATGATTCTAACAAAAAGTTCATTGTTAATGGATAGAGAGTTAAACATTATCTTGAAAGCAATTTTGAGCAAGAATGCTCAAAACTGAGACTTGATTAAAGCTCAGTAATAGTCCAGCTAAAGACAATAAAGAAGCGCCTGCTAGGAGGCAGGCCAGCCATTTACAAGGCTTATTTGTTAATTAATTGATTTTTATAGGTTGATGTCAATTATCTTCAAGGTAAAATAGCAATTGCTTGAGTTCACGGAGTTACAGAAGGATTCAAAGGATAAAACAGCAAAAAGAAGCTCATTAATGCAAAAAAAAGCCAGTAAGAGCTGTTTTGGACGCTGAACGCCCAAAAGAAGCACTCACTGGGCGTTCAACGCCAGTAAGGATAGCCATCTGGGCGTTGAACACCAGAAAAAAGCATCTTCTGAGCGTTGAACGCCAGAAAGAAGCACCTTCTGGGCGTTCAACGCCAGATTTATAGCGTCCTGGGCGTTCAGAAAAACACCCAGTGACAAAGGAGTTTCTGGCGTTCAACGCCAGCTAGAAGCAACAGCTAGGCGTTGAACGCCCAGAAGAAGCTACAAACGGGCGTTAAACGCCCAAAACATGCAGCATTTGGGCGTTTAACACTAGGATGGTGGGGAGGAGGTAAATTCGTTTTTACTTCACAATTTTTTAATTTTTTATGTTTCAATTCATGATTTCTTGCATAAACATGTTACAAACTCTCATCCTTCAATTCCAAAAATTTTAATCCTAATTTCTAAAATCCCTTTTTCAAAAATATCAAATGTATCTTAATCCATAAACACAAATCTTTTTCCAATCCAATCCAACTCTTTTTCAAATTTTTCAAAACTCAATTATCTTTTAAAATCTTTTTCAAAATAAAAATTCAGATTTATCTTTTCCAAATATCATTCACAACTTTTTTTTAAATTATATCTTTTTCTTATCATATTTATCTTTTATAAATCATATCTTCTATCTTATCTTTTTAAAATTTTCGAAAAACCCACTCCCTCCCTTTTAAATCCACATTCGGCCTCCCTCCTCTCATCCACCATTCGACACTAGCTCTCCTTCTATCCCTCTCCTTTCTTTTCTTTTGCTTGAGGACAAACAAACCTCTAAGTTTTGTGTGTTTATCCGTGATCACTAAACCATACCCACTAAGATCATGGCTCCTAAAGGAAAACAACCCACTCCAAGAGGCAAGAAAGAGAGTATTCCAAAATCACTTTGGAATCAAGGGAAGTTCTTAACCAAAGAACATTTAGACCATTACTACAAAATAATGGGTCTAAGATCAGTGATCCCAGAAGTCAAATTTAATCTGAAAGAAGATGAATATCTGAAGATCCAAGAGCAAATTCGAAACAGGAACTGGGAAATCATAGCTAATCCTGAAACAAAAGTGGGAAGGAATATGGTTCAGGAGTTCTATGCTAATCTGTGGCAAACAGACAGGCAGAGAATATCTGGAACTGCCCTCTATGACTATCAGACCTTGGTCAGAGGAAAGATTTTTCATATCCACCCTGACAAAATCAGGGAGATCTTTAAGCTGCCTCAGTTGAAAGATAACCCAGACTCCTTTAATAGGAGAATGATGAGAACAAAGAAGGGCCTGGACAAGATTCTAGAGGATATATGCATCCCTGGAGCCAGGTGGACCAGCAGCACTACGGGCGTCCCAAATCAACTCAAGAGAGAAGATCTCAAACCAGTAGCCAGAGGCTGGCTGGACTTTATTGGGCGTTCTATATTGCCCACTAGCAACCGTTCTGAAGTCACTGTTAAAAGAGCAGTGATGATCCACTGCATTATGTTTGGGAAAGAAGTAGAAGTTCATCAGTTAATTTCGTGTGAACTTTATATAATAGCAAACAAGAAATCCAAAGATGCCAAATTGGCTTATCCAAGCCTAATCACTATGCTATGTAAAGATGCTGGAGTAAAGATGGGAATAACTGAATATATCTCAGTTGAGCGGCCAATCACCAAAATATCAATGGAAAAACAACAAGTGCAGGATGATTGATGAGCGGATATTTTATACGCTTTTTGGCGGTAATTTCATGTAGATTTTAGCATGTTTTAATTAATTTTTAGTAGAATATTATTAGTTTTTAGGCAAAAATCATATTTCTGGACTTTACTATGAATTTGTGTGTTTTTCTGTGATTTCAGGTATTTTCTGGCTGAAATTGAGGGAGCTGAGCAAAAATCTGAGTTAGGCTGAAAAAGGACTGCTGATGCTGTTGGATCCTGACCTCCCTGCACTCGGAATAGATTTTTTGGAGCTACAGGAGTCCAATTGGCGCGCTCTCAACGGCGTTGGAAAGTAGACATCCAGGGCTTTCCAGCAATATATAATAGTCCATACTTTGCGCGAAGATAGACGACGTAACTTGGCGTTGAACGCCAAGTACATGCTGCTGTCTGGAGTTAAACGCCAGAAAAACGTCATGATCCGGAGTTGAACGCCCAAAACACGTTATAACTTGGAGTTCAACTCCAAGAAAGGTCTCAACTCGTGGATAGCTTTAGTCTCAGCCCCAGCACACACCAAGTGGGCCCCAGAAGTGGATTTCTGCACCAATTATCTTAGTTTACTCATATTCTGTAAACCTAGGTTAC
>NC_029772.3:68698557-68699542 GCF_000817695.3 Arachis duranensis | reverse complement strand
AGGACAAAGCATCTCCAAAACTCCAACATATTTCCCATTACTGCACAACAGGTAACGCTGTTATTCTCTATTATTTTAACTTACAATTTTAAATACTTTGACTTCTTACAATTGAATCCAAATAACCTTATTGGCCTCCTGACTAAGATTAATAAAATAAACATTAATTGCTTCAAACCAATAATCTCCGTGGGATTGACCCTTACTCACGTAAGGTATTACTTGGACGACCCAGTGCACTTGCTGGTTAGTTGTGCGAATCACAAATTCGTGCACCAAGTTTTTGGCGCCGTTGCCGGGGATTGTTGAGTTTGAACAATTGAAGGCATATTTTATTTCTTAGATCAGGAATAATTTATTTTTGTTGTTACAGAGTCATTAAATTTTGATAGGATAGTTTCTTTTCAAAAATATTATTTTTCTTAATTAATTGTTAATTTTTTATGAGTTTAGTGTCTTATTCTAAGTCTGGTGTTAATTGCATATTTTATATTTTCTTTAAAATTTTCGTGTTAGTGTTCTTGGTTCTTCCTTGATCTTCAAGTTGTTCTTGATAATTGGTTATACCCTTTGGAACCTTTTTCAAAAATAATTTTTCTTGGATTGAATTTTGTGCCAAACTTTAAGTTTGGTGTTTTCTTGTTAATCTTTTTACAATTTTCGAAAATTTTATTAAAGTTTTCTAAAAATTTTAAGTTTGGTGTTCTTCCTTTTGTTCTTGGTGTTCTTGTGAATCTTCAAAGTGTTCTTGAGTTTTTCTTGTGTCTTGATCTTAAAATTTTTAAGTTTGGTGTCCCTTGGTGTTTTCCCTCCAAAAATTTTCGAAAATAAGGAGCATTAGATTTAAAAACTTTAAGTCTTGTGCCTTTTGTGCATTTTTCTCCTTCATCATAAAATTCAAAATATATATATATATATCTTTTCTAACTAATTTTAAAACTACATTTTCGAAATTTTTATATAAATTTCAGATTTTAATTTCAAA
>NC_029772.3:68697932-68698456 GCF_000817695.3 Arachis duranensis | reverse complement strand
TTTATTCCACTTTTATAAAATAAATAAAATCAACATATAAATTATCTCTTGTAATCCAATATGGAAGCAAGTAGGAATGAACAGTCCAAGAGGACTCTGGGGTCATATGCTAACCCCACTACTGCTTCATATGGGAGTAGTATCTGTATACCCTCCATTGGAGTTAGTAGCTTTGAGCTGAATCCTCAGCTCATTATCATGGTGCAGCAAAACTGCCAGTATTCTGGTCTTCCACATGAAGAACCTACAGAGTTTCTGGCACAATTTCTGCAAATTGCTGATACAGTACATGATAAGGAAGTAGATCAGGATGTCTACAGATTATTACTATTTCCATTTGCTATAAGAGATCAAGCTAAGAGGTGGTTAAATAACCAGCCTAAGAACAGCATAAAAACATGGAAACAGCTGTCAGAAAAATTCCTGAATCATTATTTCCCTCCAAAACGGATGACACAGTTAAGGCTAAGCATCCAAGACTTCAAACAAGGAGATAATGAATCTCTTTATGATGCCTGGGAGAG
>NC_029772.3:68693844-68695029 GCF_000817695.3 Arachis duranensis | reverse complement strand
ACAGAGAATCAAGTAGCAGATCACCTGTCCCGAATAGAACCAGTAGAAGGGGCGTCCCTCCCTCTCACTGAGATCTCTGAAACTTTTCCGGATGAGCAACTCTTTGCCATCCAGGAAGTGCCATGGTTTGCTGACATTGCAAACTACAAGGCAGTAAAATTCATACCCAAAGAGTACAGTAGGCAGCAATCAAAGAAATTGATCACAGATGCAAAGTACTATCTTTGGGACGAACCATATCTCTTCAAGAGATGTGCAGACGGAGTAATCCGTAGATGTGTGCCTAAGGAAGAAGCGCAAAAGATTTTATGGCACTGCCATGGATCACAATATGGAGGACATTTCGGAGGTGAGCAAACAGCCACAAGGGTTCTCCAATGTGGCTTCTACTGACCTACTCTCTATAGAGACTCCCGAGAGTTTGTACGTAACTGTGACAGTTGTTAGAGGGCTGGTAATCTGCCTCATGGTTACACCATGCCTCAACAAGGGATATTGGAGATTGAGTTGTTTGATGTATGGGGTATTGACTTCATGGGACCTTTCCCACCATCATACTCAAACACTTACATTCTGGTGGCAGTGGATTATGTATCCAAGTGGGTGGAGGCTATTGCAACACCCACTAATGACACTAAAACAGTGTTGAAATTCCTCCAGAAACATATCTTCAGCAGATTTGGTATCCCTAGAGTATTAATCAGTGATTCAGCAGGTTCGGTATCCTGGGGATATTGATCAGTGATGGGGCCACTCATTTCTGTAATAAACAGCTTGACTCTGCTCTGGTCCGATATGGGATTAACCACAAAGTGGCAGCTCCATATCATCCCCAGACAAATGGGCAGGCTGAAGTCTCAAATAGAGAACTTAAAAGAATCCTGGAACGGACTGTGAGTAACCGCAGAAGGGATTGGGCAAGAAATCTGGATGATGCTCTGTGTGCATACAGAATGGCATGCAAGACTCCCATAAGGACCTCTCCATACCAACTTGTGTATGGGAAAGCATGCCATTTGCCAGTGGAACTGGAACACAAGGCCTACTGGGCAACCAGATTCCTAAACCTTGATGCCAAGTTAGCTGGAGAAAAACGATTGGTCCAGGTAAATGAGCTAGAGGAATTTAGACTCAATGCTTTCGAAAATGCAAAAATTTACAAAGAGAAAGCAAAAAGATGGCATG
>NC_029772.3:68693004-68693639 GCF_000817695.3 Arachis duranensis | reverse complement strand
AACAAAAAGTTCATTGTTAATGGACAGAGAATTAAACATTATCTTGAAAATAACTTCGAGCAAGAATGCTCAAAACTGAGACTTGATTAGAGCTCAGTGGTAGCCAGCTAAAGACAATAAAGAAGCGCTTGCTGGGAGGCAACCCAGCCATTTACAAAGTTTATTTACTAATTAAATAAATTTCCTTTTTTTACAGGTATGAGTCCAAGTATCTTCAAAGGGTAAAAATAGCAATTGATTGAATTCACAGAGTTACAGGGATATTTGGAAGCTCACTGGCGTGAAAAAGCCAGTAAGAAACATTTTGGGCGTTTAACGCCCAAAAGAAGCACCCACTGGGCGTTCAACGCCAGTAAGGGTAGCCATCTGGGCGTTAAACGCCAGAAAGGAGCATCAGCTGGGCGTTGAACGCCCAGGAGAAGTAGCATTTGGGCGTTAAACACCCAAAGCATGCATCATTTGGGCGTTTAACGCCAGGATGGTGGGAGGGGGTAAAATTCGTTTTTCTTTATAATTTTTCTAAATTTTTATGTTTCAATTCATGATTTCTTGCATAAACATGTTTCAAATTGTCATCCCTCAAATCAAATTAGTTTTCTAAAAATCCTAATTTCTAAAATCCCTTTTTCAAAAAT
>NC_029772.3:68684251-68690910 GCF_000817695.3 Arachis duranensis | reverse complement strand
ATGATTAGCCGTGCTGTGACAGAGCATAGGAACGTTTTCACTGAGAGGATGGGAAGTAGCCATTGACAACGGTGACACCCTACATAGAGCTTGCCATGGAAGGAACCATGCGTGTGGGAAGAGGACTTCAAGGAAAAGTAGAAAATCAAAGGACAAAGCATCTCCAAAACTCCGACATATCTCTCATTACTGCACACTAAGTAACGATTTGATTCTCTCTTATTTTTCTTACAATTTTAAATACTTTGACTTCCTACAATTAAATCCAAATAACCTTATTGGCCTCCTGACTAAGATTAATAAAATAAACATTAATTGCTTCAAACCAATAATCTCCGTGGGATCGACCCTTACTCACGTAAGGTATTACTTGGACGACCCAGTGCACTTGCTGGTTAGTTGTGCGAATCACAAATTCGTGCACCAATGACCCCATCAAAAGGAGAGCACATGAATTCCTCCTAGAAGTCCCTCAATTTGAATACTGGGAGCATCTTGAAGCATCTGTTACCAAGTTGCAAGAAGCTATGGACCAAATAAAGGAAGAACAGAATAATCAAAATAGCATGCTTTGCAAATTGCTTAGGGAACAAGAAGAGCAAGGGCGTGACTTAAAGGGATTGAAGCGTCAAAAATTATCTCTTGAAGGACCAAGCACCCCACAGACTAGAGGAACATCCACTTCCTAAAAAAAAGGTTGTTGAGTTCCAATTTTAGCTTTAACTCTGTGATAGTTGTTATTATAGGAATGTACCTTAGAAGTTATATATAAGTAGTGATAATTAGTATATCTATTTTGATTTTATTGTCAATTAAGTTATAATTTATTTATCTCATCATCATCAAACATGAATAAAATAGTAGATTTTTAGAATAAAGAGGCAATTTATATTTTTTGGGTATTTAATAAGGAAAATTCTAATTAATTATATGTGGTGGCAATACTTTTTGTCTTCTGAATGAATGCTTGAACAGTGCATATTTTTTATCTTGAATTTTATGAATGTTAAAATTGTTGGCTCCTGAAAGAATGATGAACAAAGAGACATATTATTGCTGATCTAAAAAATCATGAAATTGATTCTTGAAGCAAGAAAAAGCAGTAAAAAAATAATTTTACAAGGAATCATTGGATAAAGAAAAATAAAAAGCCAACAACCCTTAAAACCAAAAGGCAAGGGTGAAAAGGATCCAAGGCTTTGAGCATTAATGGATAGGAGGGCCCAAGGAAGTAAATCCAGGCCTAAGCGGCTAAATCAAGCTGTCCCTAACCATGTGCTTGTGGCATGCAGGTCCAAGTGAAAAACTTGAGACTGAGTAGTTAAAGTCGTGATCCAAAGCAAAAGAGTGTGCTTAAGAACTCTGGACACCTCTAATTGGGGGCTTTAGCAAAGCTAAGTCACAATCTGAAAAGGTTCACCCAGTTATGTGTCTGTGGCATTTATGTATCCGGTGGTAATACTGGAAAACAAAGTGCTTAGGGCCACGGCCAAGACTCATGATGTAGTTGTGTTCAAGAATCAACATACTAAACTAGGAGAATCAATAATACTATCTGAATTCTGAGTTCCTATGGATGCCAACCATTCTGAACTTCAAAGGATAAAGTGAGATGCCAAAATTGTTCAGAAGCAAAAAGCTACTAGCCCCGCTCATCTAATTAAAATCTGAGCTTCACTTGAAACTCTGAGATATTATTGTTTCTTGATTTCTTTTTATCCTATTTTATTTATCTAGTTGCTTGAGAACAAGCAACAGTTTAAGTTTGGTGTTGTGATGAGTGGATATTTTATACGCTTTTTGGGGGTAATTTCATGTAGATTTTAGTATGTTTTAGTTAGTTTTTAGTAGATTTTTATTATTTTTTATGCAAAAATCATATTTCTGGACTTTAGTATGAGTTTGTGTGTTTTTCTGTGATTTCAAGTATTTTCTGGCTGAAATTGAGGGAGCTGAGCAAAAATCTGTTTCAGGCTGAAAAAGGACTGCTGATGTTGTTGAATTCTGACCTCTCTGCACTCGGAATGGATTTTTTGGAACTACAAAAGTCCAATTAGCGCGCTCTCAATTAGGTTGGAAAGTAGACATCCAGGTCTTTCCAGAAATATATAATAGTCCATACTTTGCACAAAAATAGACGACTAAACTGTCGTTCAATGCCAGTTCCATGTTCCAGTCTGGCGTTCAACGCCAGAAACAGGTTACAAGTTGGAGTTCAACGCCAGAAACAAGTTACAACCTGGCAGCCCAGGCACATGAGAAGCTTAAGTCTCAGCTCCAGCACACACCATGTGGGCCCCAGAAGTGGATTTCTGCACTACCCATCTTAGTTTACTCATTTTCTGTAAACCTAGGTTTCTAGTTTAGTATTTAAACAACTTTTAGAGACTTATTTTGTATCTCATGACATTTTTAGATCTGAATTTTATACTCTTTGATGGCATGAGTCTCTAAACTCCATTGTTGGGGGTGAGGAGCTCTACAGCGTCTCGATGAATTAATGAAATTATTTATGTTTTCCATTCAAACATGCTTGTTCCTATCTAAGATGTTAATTTGCGCTTCACTATGAAGAAGGTGATGATCTGTGACACTCATCACCTTCCTCAATCCACGAACTTGTGCCTGACAACCACCTCCGTTCTACATCAGAATCTTCATGGTATAAGCTAGAATTGATGGCGGCATTCATGAGAATCCGGAAAGTCTAAACCTTGTCTATGGTATTCCGAGTAGGATTCAAGGATTGAATGGCTGTGATGAGCTTCAAACTCGCGATTGTTGGGCGTAGTGACAAATGCAAAAGGATCAATGGATCTTATTCCGACATGATCGAGAACCAACAGATGATTAGCCGTGCTGTGACAGAGCATTTGGACCATTTTCACTGAGAGGATGGGAAGTAGCCTTTGACAACAGTGACACCCTACACACAGCTTGCCATGGAAGGAACTTTGCACTTTTGAAAGTGTGGAAGCATTATGTTACAGAAATTCAGAAGACAAAGCATCTCCAAAACTCCAACATATTCTCCATTATTGCATAATAAGTAATTCGAATTTTTCAACATCATTTACTATTTTTATTCCAACTTTGTATTATTTAATCCATGTACTCTTGTTCATTTGTAAGTCAACTGATAATCATAATTGGTATCCTGACTAAGAATAACAAGATAGCCATAGATTGCTTCAAGCAAATAATCTCCGTGAAATCGACCCTTACTCACGTAAGGTATTACTTGGACGACCCAGTGCACTTGCTGATTAGTGGTACGAGTTGTGAAAAGTGTGATTTACAGTTTCGTACACCACTGGCTTAGTGGGAGGTAATGTGTGTTGGGAATAGGGAAAAATTAAGATTAGTTGGATTTTGCAATTAAGGATGGGTGAAGTGTAGTGATGATGAAGGGTTTTGGAGGTTGAAGGGTTTTCCTCCAAGTTATCAAAATTTTAACGAGAGATACGGTCACAGTGAGGATGACGATACGTATCGTCCATGAAGGTACTATTTCTGAATGAGAACGATTAGATGTAATACCCACTTGAAATTCCATCAAGTTTTGATGGTAATTAACACATTAGCTTATCACTAGTATTATATGTTTGTCTTTTTTGGGTGTGCTATTTATGATTTATATTATACGTGCTTAATGGTTGTTCAGAGGACCTTGAAAGTTAGGAGGTAGGAGGACTAAGATTGGACCTCTTTAGGTTTCTTGGTAAAAGAGAAAATTGATTAGTCTTAATGAATTATGTGAACCCCTAGGCTTGTGTAAATCTTCGGGCGGTCTTAGGATGCTTTTGAGTTTATGTTTTTTTAAATAACATTTATTCTTTGACTAGCCCGACTAAGATCCTTCTGATTTTCACCCTCGTTGTTCTTTAAATATTTTTTCATAGATGCGGATTATGGTGATCGAAATGGCTTATTAAGCTGTAAGCTTGCTATGAAAGAGAAGGCTAAAACTTCATAGGCGTCTAAGGCTGAGTTTGTTTTTTGGGACTAAGACTAAGACTGAAAGATTGTGATTCAGTATTATAATTGGTTCAGAGACTGAAATTTAAATTTCAGTCTCGTAACACAAAATTTCAGTCCTTTTAGTACTTATAGAAAGTGGGGATATAAGTTGTGTTTGGTAGTGGGGACTGAGACTGAGACTAAGAGACTGGACCTAAAATTTCAGTCTTTGTCTCTAAAATTTCAATCTCTTTAGTACCTCTAAAAAGTGAGGACACAGGGGACTAAAATTTTAGAGACGGAGATTGAAGCTTTATAAATATTTCTTTTCAAAAATACCCTCATTAAAAATTCAATATTCTAAATCTACCCCTTTCCATCCCCACTGCCAACACTTCTTCACATCTCTATCAACCCTAAACTCACGACCACAACCCTACAATCACCGACCCACCATCAACAACAACAATAATACCAAGAAAAATAATAATTTCATAAACATTTTAATATTAGATTCAATAATCTCATAAACAAGAGAATTTTAAAATAAAAAAAATAGAAAAATAGAAAAAGGAAGTAGGAGAAGACAGTGGCAAAGAGAGAGGAGTTGCTGACCCTACCGAACAAGGAATGGAGGGGACACACTGATGAATAGCTCTAGTCACTGGTAAAGCTTGTGGTGGCCCAAACTGCTGCAGTTGCAACAGATTAGAGTGGACCTGTAGGGTTGTCAACAGTGGGGCTTGAAAGCTGCGGGGCCTCTGGAGTCGATGAGGAGTTGTGCAACGGTAGACCAAGAGGGAGAGGAAGAGGAAGAGGGAGAACGAGCGATGACGAATGGAGAGGGAGAAGGAGAGTGAATGACGGTGGACGGAGAGGGAGTGTGAGAAGAAGAAGGAAGAGGGTGAGACGTTATAATGAGGGTTTATGTTGTTGGAGGCAGCTGTTGATTGATAACAGGGTTGGTTTTGTTTTCATTGTTTTAATTTCTTAGAGTAATTTTGTAATTTCACTTATTTCAGTCTCTGTATTTATCTTGAATCAAACAAGATATTGAGACATGACTCAATCTTGTACACTTTATACCAAACACAATATAGAGATTTAATTTAGTTACTGTCTCTCAGTTTCTGTTTCCTAGTCTCAGTCTCTCTTCGAAACACAGCCATAGGGATCGGAATTGAAATTCTTAGAGATAGAGACTGAAACTTTAATAATATTTCTTTTCAAAAATACTTTTATTTAACTCTTAAATTTCAAATCTATCTCTCAGTCTTTATATTTATCTTGAGCCAAACATGATATTTACTAAAATATAACTCAGTCTAGCTAGTATATTTTACATCGAATACAATATAAAAAGTTAATTTAATCTCTCTCTTTCAATCTCTATTTTTTAATTTCAATCTCTCTTTTAAATGTAACCTCTTATTTATTTACTTTATTATTTACTACATATATGGGAACTTGATTCAAGCTTATATTCTAGATGGGTTCCGATTAGGGGACCTTATTTAATATGCTACTTCTGTTCTTAATTATGACCATATAACTGTTACTTATTAAGGATTATATTACGTGAACGAACTATTGGACCTATCAATGAGATATTTGTGAAATCTTAGGTGAGCGCGAGGAAGAGAGCAATTGAGGTTTTTATTAACTCTTATTTTCATGTAAATTATATTAAATTAAATAAAAATAATTCTTATAAAGTAAGCTTGCAAAATGATAACACTTTCATGAGGAGTCTAGCACATGATTTAAGAGTGTCGGTGACGGTCCCCTTAGTTTGGGTGTTACAGTCACGATTTTAATTGCTATCATAGACTACACTATAATTACGGTTAAAGACAATAGGTTATTCTATGTTAACGGTTAACAATTGTGACAATAGTCTACACTATTTGACAGAAATTAATTTAAGAATAGAAAATATAATGAAAATGTGTAATTATATTGTGATTTGGCGTATATTCTACAGATATGGATCTATTGAAGTCAATAACTTATAAAACGCAAGTTATATTTTATCATATCAAAAACCAAAAAGCTGAGTCACCTGCAAAACACAGGATACGTTTTGCATGAATTCAAGACCAGAAAGCTGTAACAACCTGCAAAACGTAACTTTCGATTGGCCGGGAAGTAGATCGAGAGCTCGAAACATGCCCCTGTTCCCTGCATACAGACCGGACTTAGTTTGTTGACCATGTTAAAAGTCCAAAACGGAAGCTACGTTTGGCAGCTGGCCAAGTAAAAACGCAGGTTGCGTTTGGCAACTTTCCTAATTGCATGCACATCACGTATTGGAGAAGAGTGGTGTGGGGGGTGTTTAAAATGCAAAACGCAGAGGAGAGAGTTACTGAAGAGTGAAGAGTGTTGTGTGAGGGAGTTACTGAAGAGTGAAGAGTGTTGTGTGAGGAAGCTTGTGGGAGGAAGAAGAAGAGTAGAAAGCTTAGGTTCATTTGGTTCTTAAATAAAAAATGGTTCGTAATTTTACTAGACCTGAAGATCACATTATTGAATACTTGGATCATTCTCAACGAGTAAGTAATTTTTTAAAAAATTTTATAATAAATAAATATATTTATTTAGATTTTGTTTATTTATCTTTTAACAAACCACTTAATTATTATTATTATTATTATTATTATTATTATTATTATTATTATTAGCCAGTATTATGATGCTTAAGT
>NC_029772.3:68657525-68683384 GCF_000817695.3 Arachis duranensis | reverse complement strand
AATTTCAGCATACAGTTGGGGGAAGCCAGTCTAGCACACCTATACAGATCGTTGTGTCATGCATCACGATACAACTGCAAAGAGATGGATGGCCCACTAATACTACTTTTTTGTTTGGTATGGGAGCATATGCCGTTCCTGGCACCTATACCCCGCGATCAGCTCGGCGATGTTGGTATTCCACTCGCGCGACGGTATTGGCTGTTATTGTTATTGTTATTGTTATTGTTATTGTTATTGTTATTGTTATTGTTATTATTATTATTATGTTTTTTGTTAGGTGGAGTCACTGGTGCCAACATACAAGATATATACGGAGGCCTACTGTGCATTTTAGGTGAGGACTCCACGACGTGGGAGTTGACGATGTAAGTTGTAACCATTAATATCCAATATTTTTATTCAGAAGAATAATTTTTCTAATTAGCCTCTTGTAACTAATGTGCAGTTTATATGGCGGCCGTATATGGGAGTGGGGGTTCCGGATGTCCTCGCTGCCCACTTCGTAAAAAATTATTAATATTAAAATAAATTAATGAACAAAATATGTAAAATATTCATACTAATATCTAATTTATTTAATATGTTATTATTTTAATATCATGAAAAATAAATAAATATTAAAATATTTAATTTTTATGTACATACTTTTTTGTTATTCAATTAAAATCTCCACCCAGTCGCCGCTAGTGTCATTCGAGTGCATAGAATGGCACCCGACAGACCGAGTTAGATGACAGTTTAGGATGCAACAGCTTCCACCAGGGCCAGCGTTCGACCTTGGTCGTGATCATTGCAAGTGGTTGATAGGAGCATAAAACCATGACTAGGGAGAGATTTATGGTCAATGGGTTAACAGGTGGAGATCTGACTGCTATAACACATTGCAGTTAGGCGAGGAGATTATTGACTTTCATCCTCTCCCAGTGTACTATGAGTGGTGCACACAGCAGTATATGATTCACCTGCAACTGTCAGATAGAGTTGCAGGTGAAGAGGTTGGCGGTCAGAAATAATACCCACACCATCAACGGTAACAACATATCTCCACAAATTGTTTAGGAAAAACTCCCATGCGTCTGCCGTCTCGCCCTCGACTATCGCAAATGCAATAGTGACGGAGAAAAATCGTCGGTAAAGAATTTCACAAAAATAAGCGCTTTGCAAGTATAGTTCTAAACCGACAGTTAAACCTCAATCAAACTTAATTTGTTTGTTACTTAAGCAAACCCAATAAAAATCAACCAAAGTATTTAAACCTCGGGTCGTCTCTGAAGGAATTACAGGAAAGTGTTCTTATAATTGGTTATGTAAAAATATATTTTTGGGTTTTTGAAATAAGAAACAAGAAAGTAAAATTGCAAGAAAATAAATTAATAACTAAGAAAGCTCCTAACAAGGAAAGAGAATTAGAAGTCCTATCATAATTATCATTATCAATTGTGATGGTAATTACCTTTTGCTTTCACTTAGTTAACCTCTAACAATTAAAGGTAAGTCAAGTGAGCAAAATCAACTTAGGTTCACATGTCCTAATCAAAGACTAGATTTAGTGAAGCCTAAGCCAACTAGCAAGTCTCAATTACCAATCAACAAAAGACTTTTGATAACTCAAGAGTCTCTAAATAATCATCCAAGTTAAGAACATCAAAATCTAAATTAAAATCCTCCCAAGCATTTTATCAAACACTTGGAGGGCACAAAATAAAAACATAGAAAATTAATAAGGACTATTAAATCTAAATAACTAATTGCAAGGAATCAATACCAACAAATGAAGGAAGACACAATAAACATGAAATACCTCAAATTGCATTAAAAAAGAAATTGAATCTAACATGAAGAGTTCATAAACCAAATTAGCAAAATAAGAAAATCACAAAGACAAATAGATAACTAGGTTGCTAGAATAGTAGAATGTAGAAGAGAAACTAAATTAAAGCAACATAGAAATCTGAATTAGAGAAGAAATAAACCTAAAAACCTAAAACCTAAAGAGAGGAGAGAGCATCTCTCTATAGAAAAGTACATCTAAAACCTAACTAATGTCAATGAAAGTGAATGAATGAATGATTGAATCCCCCCATTCTGCTCCACTCTGCAGCCTCTAATCTCTATTTTCGAGCTAAAAACTCGGCCAAAAATAGCCCAGAAATTTCCTTCTGATAAGTTGCAGCACGTGACGCTCGTCACGCGTACGCGTGGATGATGCGTATGCGTCGCTGAAAATTCCTGGTCACGCGTACACGTCATCCACGCGTACACGTCACCTAACTACATGGAAACTATGAGAAATTGCATATCATTTCGAAGCCCCGGATGTTATCTTTCCAATGCAACTGGAACTGCCTCATTTGGACCTCTATAGCTCAAGTTATGATTGATTTAGTATGAAGAGGTCAAGATTGACAGCTTAGCAATTCCTTCAATTTCTTGTATTCCTTCCACTTTTGCATGCTTCCTTTCCATCCTCTAAGTCATTCTTACCCTAGAATATCTGATAACACTTAACACACATATCACGACATCAAATGGTAGTAAGAGAGAATTAAAAATTAGTAATTTAAGGCCCAAGAAGCATGTTTTCAATCATAGCACAAAATTAGGAAGAAAAATGTAAAACATGCGATTTCTATGAATAAGTGTGAAAATAATGGATAAAATCTAATAAATTAAGCACAAGTTAAACCCTAAAAATGGGGTCTATCAATCTCCCCACACTTAAACATTAGCATGTCCTCATGCTAAGCTCAAGAGAAGCTATACAGGAGGTAGAATGTATCAAATGCAACCTATCTATATGAATGCAACCAAATGCAAAATGTTGTTACCTACTTGGTTAAAAGTAAATAAACCTTTCAAGAATAATTATGAACTAGATTTCACTAATTTAAATCATAAAAATGAAGTACAAATAGACTTGCAGAAGAAAATAGCTCATGAAAGCCGGGAACAAAGAATCGAGCATCAAACCCTCACCGGAAGTGTATACACTCTAATCACTCAAGTGTTTAAGGTTCGATTCTCTCAATTCTATACTAACCTTGCTTTCTAAGGCTTGCTCTTCTTCTACCAGTTAACAAAAATTTAATGGACAAATACACATATCAAGAGGTCTTTTAAGGATTGTAATGGGGTTAGTGTCAAGGTAGGATTGTATTTGGTCAAGTGGACTAAAATCTGAATCCTTGATTAACCTAAACTTCCCACCTAACTTAAGACAATCCATGTAATCAGAATATAAAACCTAACTGCCCATTAACTATGTTTTTCACATATTCATGCATCCCAAATTGAGTACAACTCTTATGCATTGTTACCAAAATTTACTTTGGGGCATTTTGTCCCTTTTTTTTATTATTTCATCTCTCTTTTTTTCTTTTTTCTCTTTTTTTTTCAATGCATATGATTAAGGTATTGAATGCAAGAATATGTGCTTAACTATCTAGTTTTTTTCACATTTTCACTAAAAGTATACAATACTCACTTCTCAAACCAAATATTTCCAACCCAATTTCCCCACACTTAAATCATGAGCACTCTCACTAGTCTAAGCTAACCAAGGATTCAAATAAAGGAAATTATTGTTTTAGCTTAGAGTTAATGATTTGCTAAAATAGAGAACAAATGGGGTAAAATAGGCTCAAATTGTTTTGCAAAGGATAATGAAAGGGTAAGGCCATATAGGTATGTAAGCTTAGTAAAACAAAGGCCTCAATCATATAAGTTCATGCATACATCAAACAATGGAAATATAGAATCAAGCAAGATAAAGATCATATTTTTAGAGAGAACAACACACACCAAAATAAAACATTGGTTGATAAGATGCAACCAATCAAATAGGTTCAAATTCTCACTATTTTTGTGTGTTCGAGCTCTAAAACCATGTTCCAAAATAAAATTCTTCAAACAAGTGCAACAAAAGTTTTGTTCAAATTAGTGAAATGCTTTAAAATAGTCTCTTAGAAAAGAAATTATTACTTTAACCAAGCAGTACCTTGATGAGCAGATATTTTATACGCTTTTTTGGGGTAATTTCATATAGATTTTAGTATGTTTTAGTTAGTTTTTAGTAGATTTTTATTACTTTTTAGGAAAAAATTATATTTCTGGACTTTACTATGAGTTTGTGTATTTTTTTGTGATTTTAGGTATTTTCTGGCTGAAATTGAGGGAGCTGAGCAAAAATCTGATTCAGGCTGAAAAAGGACTGCTGATGCTGTTGGATTCAGACCTCTCTGCACTCGGAATAGAATTTTTGGAGCTACAGAAGTCCAATTCGCGTGCTCTCAAGTGGGTTGGAAATTAGACATCCAGGGCTTTCCAGAAATATATAATAGTCCATAGTTTGCACGAAAATAGATGACGTAAATTGGCGTTCAACTCCAGTACCATGTTCCAGTCTGGCGTTCAGCGCCAGAAACAGGTTTCAAGTTGGAGTTCAACGCCAGAAACAGGTTATAACCTGGCGGTCAACTCCAGAAATAGCCCAGGCACGTGAGAAGCTTAAGTCTCAGCCCCAGC
This sequence comes from Arachis duranensis, assembly GCF_000817695.3. Taxonomy (NCBI): domain Eukaryota; kingdom Viridiplantae; phylum Streptophyta; class Magnoliopsida; order Fabales; family Fabaceae; genus Arachis; species Arachis duranensis. The sequence continues at coordinate 68,678,857 of NC_029772.3, read as the reverse complement.
ATACACCAAGTAGGCCCCAGAAGTGGATTTCTGCACTATCCATCTTAGTTTACTCATTTTCTGTAAACCTGGGTTACTAGTTTAGTATTTAAATAACTTTTAGAGACTTACTTTGTATCTCATGACATTTTTAGATCTAAATTTTATACTCTTTGATGGCATGAGTATCTAAACTCCATTGTTGGGGGTGAGGAGCTCTGCAGCGTCTCGATGAATTAATGCAATTATCTCTGTTTTTCATTCAAACACGCTTGTTCCTATCTAAGATGTTCATTCGCGCTTCACCATGAAGAAGGTGATGATCCGTGACACTCATCACCTTCCTCAATCCATGAATGTGTGCCTGACAACCACCTCTGTTCTACATTATATTGAATGAGTATCTCTTAGATTCCTTAATCAGAATCTTCGTGGTATAAGCTAGAATTGATGGCGGCATTCATGAGAACCCGGAAAGTCTAAACCTTGTCTGTGGTATTTCGAGTAGGATTCAAGGATTGAATGGCTGTGACGAGCTTCAAACTCGTGATTGTTGGGCGTAGTGATAGACACAAAAGAATCAATGGATTCTATTCCGACATGATCGAGAACCAACAGATGATTAGCCGTGCTGTGACAGAGCATTTGGACCATTTTCACTGAGAGGATGGGAAGTAGCCATTGACAATGGTGACACCCTACATACAGCTTGCCATGGAAGGAGCCTTGCGTGTGTGAAGAGAAGTACAAGAGAAAAGCTGAAATAAAGAAGACAAAGCAACTCCAAAACTCCAACATATTCCCCATTATTAAGTAATAATTAATTATTTTATGCCCTTTCACTTTATTTTACAATTGAGACTAAAGAATCCTTTTGGTATCCTGACTATGAATAATAAGATAACCATAGCTTGCTTCAAGCCAACAATCTCCGTGGGATTCGACCCTTACTCACGTAAGGTATTACTTGGACGACACAGTGCACTTGCTGGTTAGTGGTACGAATTGTGAAAAGTGTGATTTACAATTTCGTGCACCAAGTTTTTGGCGCCATTGTCGGGGATTGTTCGAGTTTGGACAACTAAAGGTTTATTTTGTTGCTTAGATTAGGAATAATTTATTTTTGATGCTATAGAGTCATTATATCTGAGTCCTTTATTTTCTTTTCAAAAATTTTTCAAAAATATTATTTTTTCTTATTAATTTTTAATTTTTATGTGAGTTTAGTTTTATATTTTAAGTTTGGTGTCAATTGGATAATTTTTATTTTCCTTTAAATTTTTGAATTGCATGTTCTTTATTTTTCCTTGATCTTCAAATTGTTCTTGTCAAATTTTCTTGTTTGATCTTTAGTTTTTTCCTATTTTTGTGTGTTTTTCGTGTTTTCCTTGTGCTTTTTCAAAATTTTTGTTTTCAAAAATATATTTTTTATATACAATATTAAAACACGTTACATTTATAGCTCAGTTGGCTATAGCGTTGGCTTATGTTCTTGGCAATTGGGTATCTTCTTTTTAAAATCTTTTTCAAAAAGAATTTTTCTTTGATTGAATCTTGTGCCAAACTTTAAGTTTGGTGTTTTCTTGTTAATTTTCTTTAATTTTCAAAAATTTATTTTGGTTTTCTAAAAATTTTAAGTTTGGTGTTCTTTCTTTTGTTCTTGTTGTTCTTGTGAATCTTCAAGGTGTTCTTGAGTCTTCCCTGTGTTTTGATCTTAAAATTTTTAAGTTTGGTGTTCCTTGGTATTTTTCCTCCAAAATTTTCGAAAACAAGGAGTATTAGATCTAAAAAATTTTAAGTCTTGTGCCTTCTGTGTGTTTTTCTCTTTCATCATAAAATTCAAAATTCAAAAAAAATATCTTTTCTAACTAATTTTAAGCCATCTTTTCGAATTTTAAAAAAAAAATTAGATTTCAATTTCAAAAATATCCTAACCACTTTCTCTCTCCTCACTTTTTCGAAAATCTTCATAAAATATTTTTAAATTTTTTATTTTACTTTTATTTTCGTTTTTATTTATTTTTATTTTCATTGTCGTCTTTATTTTATCTTATTTTATTATTATTATTTCGAAATTTTTATATATAATAAAATAAATAAAATAAATTCACATCATCTCCCTTTCTCCATTATGGACTTAAATGGAAATGAACAGTCCAGAAGGACTCTGGGGTCATATGCTAATCCCACTACTGCTTCATACGAGAGTAGTATTTGTATACCCTCCATTGGAGTCAGTAGTTTTGAGTTGAATCTTCAGCTCATTATCATGGTGCAGCAAAGTTGCCAGTATTCCGGTCTTCCACAAGAAGAACCTACAGAGTTTTTGGCACAATTTTCACAAATTGCTGACACAGTACATGATAAGGAGGTAGATCAGGATGTCCACAGATTATTACTATTTCCATTTGCTGTAAAGGACCAAGCTAAGAGGTGGTTAAATAACCAACCTAAGGACATCATAAAGACATGGAAACAGCTGTCAGAAAAATTTCTGGATCACTATTTTCCTCCAAAACGGATGACACAGCTAAGGCTGAGCATCCAGGGCTTCAAACATGGAGATAATGAATCCCTTTATGATGGTTGGGAGAGATACAGAGAGATGCTAAGAAAATGCCCCTCTGAAATATTTTCAGAGTGGGTGCAGTTAGACATCTTTTACTATGGGCTTACAGAAAGTGCTCAGATTTCTCTAGACCACTCAGCTGGTGGATCTATACACATGAGAAAGACAATAGAAGAAGCTCAAGAGCTTATTGATACGCTTTCTAGAAATCAGCATCTGTCCCTAAGCAGTGAATCCCCCATCAACGAAGAGGCTAAGACAGTAACTGCTGAACTCAGTCATGCAGATCAAGCTGCTGAATTCAATCAGCAATTAGATTTTCTAACAAAACAGTTAGCCGAATTCAAGGAGATACTACAAGAAACAAGAATGGCTAATATGAATATGGAAGTACAGTTGAAGCAAACAGAACAACAATTATCAAAACAAATAACAGAAGAATGCCAAGCAGTTTAATTAAGAAGTGGGAAAACCTTAAATACCTCACTTCAAGGTAGCAGGAAGCCAAGAAATGAGCAAACCACCCAAAATCCATCTAAGGACAATAAGAGCCCAGAGAAGAATAATCCTGGCGCTCAAACGCCAGAAAATGGGTAGAAAGCTGGCGTTGAACGCCCAAACCATGCTCAGTCCTGGTGTTCAAAGCCAGAAACAAGCAAGGAATTGGCATTGAATGCCCAAAGCAAGCACAGTTCTGGCGTTCAAACGCCAGAACCATGTAAGAAGTTCGCGTCTAATGCCACTCCAGCTTCCACCCCTGGCATTCAAACGCCAGTGGGAGATCAGACACATACAAGTGCTGATAGCAACCCCTCTAAAAAGGCTTCTCAATCCACATCTATAGGCAATAAACTTACAGCAACTAAGGTTGAGGAATACAAAACTAAAATGCCTTATCCTCAAAAACTCCGCCAAGCGGAACAGGATAAGCAATTTGCTCGCTTTGCAAACTACCTCAAGACTCTTGAAATAAAGATTCCATTTGCAGAGGCACTTGAGCAAATACCTTTTTATGCTAAGTTCATGAAAGAGATCTTAAGTCATAAGAAGGATTGGAGGGAAACTGAAAAAGTTTACCTTACTGAAGAATGTAGTGCAGTCATTCTGAAAAGCTTACCTGAGAAGCTTAAAGATCCCGGAAGCTTTATGATACCATGCACATTAGAAGGTACTTGTACCAAGCAAGCTATATGTGATCTTAGGGCAAGTATCAACCTAATACCTGCATCTACTATCAAAAAGCATGGGTTGACTGATGAAGTCAAACCAACCCGGATATGTCTCCAACTTGCTGATGGCTCCCTTAAATACCCATCAGGCATAATTGAAGACATGATTGTCAAGGTTGGGCCATTTGCCTTTCTCACTGACTTTGTGGTGCTGGAAACGGAGGAGCACAAGAGTGCAACTCTCATTCTAGGAAGACCTTTCCTAGCAACTGGACGAACCCTCATTGACGTCCAAAAAGGGGAAGTGACCCTGAGAGTCAATGAGGATGAGTTTAAGTTGAATGTTGTCAATGCTATGCAGCATCCAGATACCCAAAATGACTGCATGAGCATTGATATTATTGACTCTCTGGTAAAAGAGGTCAATATGACTGAGAGTCTCGAATCAGAGCTAGAGAATATCTTTAAAGATGTTTAGCCTGATCTGGAAGAACCAGAGAGAATAATAGAACCTCTGAAAATCCCTCAGGAAGAGGAGAAACCTCCCAAACCCGAGCTCAAACCATTACCACCATCCCTGAAATATGCATTTCTGGGAGAAGGTGATACCTTCCCTGTAATCATAAGCTTTACCTTAGAGCCACAGGAAGAGGAAGCACTAATTCAAGTGCTAAGGACACACGAGACAGCTCTTGAGTGGTCTATCAGTGATCTTGAGGGCATTAGCCCAGCCAGATGCATGCACAAAATCCTATTGGAGGGTAACACTAAGCCAGTGGTTTAACCACAGAGGCGGCTAAATCCAAATGACAGTGGTTCATAATGAAAAAAATGAACTGGTTCCTACAAGAACAGTTACAGGGTGGCGTATGTGTATTGATTATAGAAGGCTCAATACAGCTACCAGAAAGGATCATTTTCCTTTACCCTTCATAGACCAGATGCTAGAAAGACTAGCAGGTCATGAATACTACTGCTTCCTGTATGGATATTTAGGTTATAATCAAATTGCAGTAGATCCCCAGGATCAAGAGAAAACAGCATTCACATGTCCATCTGGAGTATTTGCATACAGAAGGATGCCATTTGGCCTGTGCAATGCACCTGCAACCTTTCAAAGGTGCATGCTCTCAATTTTCTCTGATATGGTGGAAAAATTTCTGGAAGTATTCATGGAGGACTTTTCAGTATTTGGAGACTCACTCAGCTCCTGTCTTGACCAGCTAGCACTTGTTCTAAAGAGGTGCCAAGAGACTAACCTGGTTTTAAACTGGGAGAAATGTCACTTTATGGTGACTGAAGGAATTGTCCTTGGGCACAAAATTTCGAACAAGGGAACAGAAATGGATCAAGCTAAGGTAAAGGTAATTGAAAAATTACCACCACCTACCAATGTTAAGGCAATCAGAAGCTTTCTGGGGCATGCAGGATTTTATAGGAGGTTTATAAAGGATTTTTCAAAAATCGCCAAACCTCTGAGTAATCTGCTAGCTGTTGACACGCCATTTATCTTTGATAAAGAGTGTCTGCAGGCATTTAAAACTCTGAAACCTAAGATGGTCACAGCACCAGTCATCTCTGCACCAGACTGGACATTACCATTTGAATTAATGTGTGATGCCAGTGATCATGCCATTGGTGCAGTGTTGGGACAAAGGCATGACAAGCTTCTACACGTCATTTATTATGCCAGTTGTGTTCTAAATGACGCACAGAAGAACTACACAACCACAGAAAAAGAGCTACTTGCAGTGGTTTACGCCATTGACAAGTTTAGATCTTATTTAGTAGGATCAAAAGTGATTGTGTACACTGACCATGCTGCTCCTAAATATCTACTCACAAAGTAGGATTCAAAACCCAGACTCATAAGATGGGTGTTGCTTCTGCAAGAATTTGATATAGAAATAAGAGACAGAAAAGGAACAGAGAATCAAGTAGCAGATCATCTATCCCGAATAGAACCAGTAGAAGGGGCGTCCCTCCCTCTTACTGAGATCTCTGAAAACTTTTTGGATGAGCAATTCTTTGCCATCCAGGAGGTGCCATGGTTTGCAGACATTGCAAACTACAAGGCAGTAAGATTCATACCCAAAGAATACAGTAGGCAGCAAATAAAGAAATTGATCACGGATGCAAAGTACTATCTTTGGGATGAACCATATCTCTTCAAGAGATGTGCAGATGGAGTAATCCGTAGATGTGTGCCTAAAGAAGAAGCATAGAAGATCCTCTAGCACTGCCATGGATCACAGTATGGAGGATATTTTGGAAGTGAGCGAACAGCCACAAGAGTCCTCCAATGTGGCTTCTACTGGCCTACTCTCTATAAAGACTCCTGAGTGTTTGTACTTAATTGTGACAGTTGCCAAAGATCTGGCAATCTACCTCACAGTTATGCCATGCCTCAACAAGGGACCTTGGAGATTGAGTTGTTTGATGTTTGGGGTATTGACTTCATGGGGCCATTCCCATCATCATACTCAAACACTTATATTCTGGTGGCAGTGGATTATGTATCCAAATAGGTAGAAGCTATAGTAACACCCACTATTGATACTAAGATAGTGCTGAAATTCCTCCAGAAACACATCTTCAGTAGATTTGGTATCCCTAGAGTACTAATCAGTGATGGGGGAACTCATTTATGCAATAAACAGCTTTACTCTGCTTTGGTTCGATATGGCGTTCTCTATAGGGTGGCCATTCCATATCATCCATAGACAAATGGGCAAGCTGAAGTCTCTAATAGAGAACTTAAAAAATCCTGGAACGGACTGTGATTAACCGTAGAAGGGATTGGGCAAGAATCTTGGATGATGCTCTGTGGGCATATAGAACAGCATTTAAGACACCTATAGGAACTTCTCCATACCAGTTGGTGTATGGAAAAGCCTGTCACTTGCCAGTGGAATTGGAACACAAGTCCTATTGGGCAACCAGATTCCTAAACCTTGATGCCAAGTAAGTTGGAGAAAAACGATTTCTCCAGTTAAATGAGCTAGAGGAATTCAGACCCAATGCTTTCGAAAATGCAAAAATTTACAAAGAGAAAGCAAAAAGATGGCATGATAAAAAATTATCATCCAGAGTCTTTGAGCCAGGGCAGAAAGTTCTGCTATTTAATTATAGACTCAGATTATTCCCCGGGAAATTGAAATCCTGGTGGAGAGGTCCATATGTGATTACAAGTGTGTCACCATATGGATACGTGGAGCTTCAGGATAATGATTCTAACAAAAAGTTCATTGTTAATGGACAGAGAGTTAAACATTATCTTGAAAGCAATTTTGAGCAAGAATGCTCAAAACTGAGACTTGATTAAAGCTCAGTAATAGTCCAGCTAAAGACAATAAAGAAGTGCTTGCTAGGAGGCAACCCAACCATTTACAACGCTTATTTGTTAATTAATTGATTTTTATAGGTTTATGTCAATTATCTTCAAGGTAAAATAGCAATTGCTTGAGTTCACGGAGTTACAGAAGGATTCAGAGGATAAAACAGCAAAAAGAAGCTCATTAGTGCGAAAAAAGACAGTAAGAGCTGTTTTGGGCGCTGAACACCCAAAAGAAGCACTCACTGGGCGTTCAACGCCAGTAAGGATAGCCATCTGGGCATTGAACGCCAGAAAGAAGCATCTTCTGGGCGTTGAACGCCAGAAAGAAGCACCTTCTGGGCGTTCAGCGCCAGATTTATAGCGTCCTGGGCGTTCAGAAAAATGCCTAGTGACAAAGGAGTTTCTGGCGTTCAACGCCAGCTAGAAGCAACTGCTAGGCGTTGAACACCCAGAAGAAGCTGCAAATGGGCGTTAAACGTCCAAAACATGCAGCGTTTGGGAGTTTAACGCCAGGATGGTGGGGAGGAGGTAAATTCGTTTTTACTTCACAATTTTTTAATTTTTTATGTTTCAATTCATGTTTCTTGCATAAACGTGTTACAAACTCTCATCCTTCAATTCCAAAAATTTTAATCCTAATTTCTAAAATTCCTTTTTCAAAAATATCAAATGTATCTTAATCCATAAACACAAATCTTTTTCCAATCCAATCCAACTCTTTTTCAAATTTTTTAAAACTCAATTATCTTTTAAAATCTTTTTCAAAATAAAAATTCAGATTTATCTTTTCCAAATATCATTCACAACTTTTTATTTTTAAATTATATCTTTTTCTTATCATATTTATCTTTTATAAATCATATCTTCTATCTTATCTTTTTAAAATTTTCGAAAAAACCCACCCCTCCCTTTTAAATCCACATTCGGCTCCCCTCCTCTCATCCACCATTCGACACTAGCTCTCCTTGTATCCCTCTCCTTTCTTTTCTTTTGCTTGAGGACAAGCAAACCTCTAAGTTTTGTGTGTTTATCTATGATTACTAAACCATACCCACTAAGATCATGGCTCCTAAAGGAAAATAACCCACTCAAAGAGGCAAGAAAGAGAGTATTCAAAAACCACTTTGGTATCAAGGAAAGTTCTTAACCAAAGAACATTTAGACCATTACTACAAAATAGTGGGTCTAAGATCAGCGATCCCAGAAGTCAAATTCGATTTGAAAGAAGATGAATATCCGGAGATCCAAGAGCAAATTCGAAACATGAACTGGGAAATCCTAGCTAATCTTGAAACAAAAGTGGGAAGGAATATGGTTCAGGAGTTCTACGCTAATATGTGGCAAACAGATAGACAGAGAATATCTGGAACTGCCCTCTATGACTATCGGACCTTGGTCAGAGGAAAGATTGTTCACATCTACCCTGACAAAATTAGGGAGATCTTTAAGCTACCTCAGTTGAAAGATGACCCAAACTCATCTAATTAGAATCAACATACTAAACTAGGAAAATCAATAATACTATCTAAATTCTAAGTTCCTATGGATGTCAACCATTTTGAACTTCAAAGGATAAAGTGAGACGCCAAAACTGTTTAGAAGCAAAAAACTACTAGACTCGCTCATCTAATTAGAATCTGAGCTTCACTTGAAACTCTGAGATATTATTGTTTCTTGATTTCTTTTTATCCTATTTTATTTATCTAGTTGCTTTAGGACAAGCAATAGTTTAAGTTTGGTGTTGCGATGAGCAGATATTTTATACGCTTTTTGGGAGTAATTTCATGTAGATTTTAGTATGTTTTAGTTAGTTTTTAGTAGATTTTTATTAGTTTTTAGGCAAAATCATATTTCTGGACTTTACTATGATTTGTGTGTTTTTCTGTGATTTCAGGTATTTTTGGCCGAAATTGAGGGAGCTGAGCAAAAATTTGATTCAGGCTGAAAAAGGACTGCTGATGTTGTTGGATTATGACCTCTCTGCACTCGGAATAGAATTTTTGGAGCTACAGAAGTCCAATTCGCGTGCTCTCATGTGGGTTGGAAATTAGACATCCAGGGCTTTCCAGAAATATATAATAGTCCATAGTTTGCACGAAAATAGATGACATAAACTGGCGTTCAACGCCAGTACCATGTTCAGTCTGGCGTTCAGCGCCATAAATAGGTTTCAAGTTGGAGTTCAACGCCAGAAACAGGTTATAACCTGGCAGTCAACTCCAGAAATAGCCCAGGCACGTGAGAAGCTTAAGTCTCAGCCCCAGCACACACCAAGTAGGCCCCAGAAGTGGATTTTTGCACTATCCATCTTAGTTTACTCATTTTCTGTAAACCTAGGTTACTAGTTTAATATTTAAACAACTTTTAGAGACTTATTTTGTATCTCATGACATTTTTAGATCTAAATTTTATACTCTTTGATGGCATGAGTCTCTAAACTCCATTGTTGGGGGTGAGGAGCTCTGCAGCGTTTCGATGAATTAATGCAATTATCTCTGTTTTCCATTCAAACACGCTTGTTCCTATCTAAGATGTTCATTCGCGCTTCACCATGAAGAAGGTGATGATCCGTGACACTCATCACCTTCCTCAATCCATGAACGTGTGCCTGACAACCACCTCCATTCTACATTAGATTGAATGAGTATCTCTTAGATTCCTTAATCAGAATCTTCGTGGTATAAGCTAGAATTGATGCCGGCATTCATGAGAACCCAGAAAGTCTAAACCTTGTCTGTGGTATTCCGAGAAGGATTCATGGATTGAATGGCTGTGACGAGCTTCAAACTCGCGATTTTTGAGCGTAGTGACAGACACAAAAGAATCAATGGATTCTATTCCGACATGATCGAGAACCAACAGATGATTAGCCATGCTGTGACAGAGCATTTGGACCATTTTCACTGAGAGGATGGAAAGTAGCCATTGACAATGGTGACACCCTACATACAGCTTGCCATGGAAGGAGCCTTGCGTGTGTGAAGAGGAGTACAAGAGAAAAGCTAAAATAAATAGGACAAAGCATCTCCAAAACTCCAATATATTCTCCATTATTAAGTAACAATTAATTATTTTATGCCCTTTCACTTTATTTTACAATTGAGACTAAAGAATCCTATTGGTATCCTGACTAAGAATAATAAGATAACCATAGCTTGCTTCAAGCCAACAATCTCCGTGGGATTTGACCATTACTGACGTAAGGTATTACTTGGACGACCCAGTGCACTTGCTGGTTAGTGGTACGAATTGTGAAAAGTGTGATTTACAATTTCGTGCACCATACCTCAATGTAAGTAACTAACTACACATGCGATCTATTATGCAATGCACCAACTCAATAACAAAGAAAACTAAACATTAGTGTTGAAAAGAATACTCGAAAGCATAAGGTAAGTCAAAGCATAAGTAAATGAAAAGAATACTCGAAAGCATCAAGTTCAAACAAGAATTGACACAAATAAGATTAGTGATAAGCATGAGAGCATTTGATCCTATCTTGTGTGTGTGGCACAAAGTGTAAATAGTAAGTAAGAAAGAATGGGTTATGAAAGACAATATAAGTTCATGTCAATGCACACGAAAAAGCAAGAGTCATCAAAGAAGAAGTATTGACCGATAAATGATATCACCCAATCAATAACAAACAAGTTAAAATGTACCAAAATAATGGAAGAACTATTCAACAGTGAGGAAGAGAATTAACCACCAAATAAAAAGTAGCATATTTAGAAAAGAAAATAAAAACATGCACAAATTTAAAATGCAATGAATGAAAGTATGCAAATGCAATGTGTAAAAGAAAATGAAAGAGAATAAGGATAAGAAGAAAGTAAGAAAGGAGGAAGAAAGAAGAAGAAGGGAATCTGTGAAATGACGCGTAAACATCGCCCACGCGTACGCATGGGTTAGCAGAAGAAGAGGCGACGCTTAATGGGTGAATTGTTGTGATGGTATAGAATTTTCCCAAATGAATGAATTCTCGTTGCAAGTATAGTTCTATACCAACAAACAATCCTCCCAATAAAAAATTTGGTTTTGTCACAAGTACAAACTCCAATGAAAATTAATTGAAGTATTTAAACCTCGGGTCGTCTCACAAGGAATTGCAATGAAGTGAATGATTATTGGCTATAAAGGGACAAGGGGTTTGATTTTATATTTTTGGAAAAAAATAAATGGCAAGCAAAGTAAATGAACAATTAACTAATAAAAGAAAAGGAAAATACTCTTGGCTAGACATAGGTAATTGAAATCACCATCCTTGTCTACAAATCATATATTGACAATTATGAGAGGCCAACCTATTAAGTCTACCTCCAAAAGCTTTAAGTACGTATAGTTTACTCCTAGGCTTGAGGTACGTCAAATAGGCTTGATCAACATCAATCCATAAGTCCCAACCTATCTACTAATTAAATTAGTAGTGGGTTAGAGTCAATGGTTATCAAATTGATCAGCAATGGTTCTCAAATCACTAATTCATTGAGACCCAATGACTCAAGGTCACTCAATTCCCTTAGCCGAGGCCAAGAGTAAAGAAAACTACTCAAAAACTAAAGGAAACATTTCATCAAACACCTAGAGTGCAAGAAAAATAAACATCATAAAATGCAAGAATTAATGAAACTCATAACTACCACAAGCAAGAAATCAACAATAGCAATTATGATGAACATAAAAAAGACATAGAAACATAAAATTGCATTAAAAGAGATCCAAATCCAACATGAGTGCATGAACATAAAAGAGACATAAAAGTAAAATTAACATCACCAACTAAGTGGATGAAGGTGTAGAAGCAAGAATTCATGAAGGAAACAAGATGAAAACATGAAATTGGACCTAGACCTAAGATGAAAATACCCTAAGAACCCTGACTATAGAGAGAAGAGGGAGCTTCTCTCTCTAGAAACTAAAATACATGATGCTATACTACAAACAATTGCTCCCCCCTTGCTTGGACTTCAATTCTGCATGAAATACACTCAGAAACAAGTTGGAATTGGGTCTGGGCAGCTCAAAAATTGCCCCCAGCGTTTTGCCTTTAAGTGAGTCACATGAGAGTATCTTCGCGTACGCGCCATGTGCACGTGCGCGTCTATTAGCTATTTCTTCATCCGCGCGGACGTGTCATGTACGCGTGCGTGTCTCTACGCGAAGTCACTTTTGCGCGCGCGCGCCTTGTACGCTTGCGCGCCCATCGATGCATTCCCAATTCTTGTTTCCTCATGTATTCTCCACTTTGTATGCTTCTTTCCTAATTTCTTCCATCCAATACTTGCCTTATAAACCGGAAATTACTCAACAAATACATCAAGGCATCGAATGGAATTAAGGTGAATTAAAATCACCAATTTAAGGGCCTAAAAAGCATGTTTTTACATTTAAGCTTAAATTAAGGGAGAATTACAAAATCATGCTATGTCCTCACACTTAAACTAAGCATGTCCTCATGCTAAAATCAAGAAAGAAGCAAAGGGGGTATCAACATTTATTCAATGCAAGCTAACTAAATGCAATCTATATATATGAAACCTATCTTCATGAATGCAATGGCTTAGTCAAAATAAATCAATCTCCAAGAATACACATGCAAGCACAAGGGCTAAGGCAATAGCAATCAAAGCAAACCCACAATTGGATTGAATCCTTGAAAGAATTTACAAACTTGCAAGAAAAGATGATCATGGGTGGAAACATGTAATTGAGCGATCGAATCCTTGCCGGCTGTGTATCCGCTCTAGGCACTCAAGTGTATGGGGTTGATTCACTCAATTCCCCCCTAATCATGCTTTCCAAGATTTTTTTTCATCTAACAATCAACAATTACTTTATGCATGCATACAAATATCATGAGTTTGTGTGTTTTTCTATGATTTCAGGTAATTTCTGGATGAAATTGAGGGACCTGAGCAAAACTCTGATAGGAGGCTGACAAAGGACTGCTAATGCTGTTGGAATCTGACCTCTCTGCACTCGAAATGGATTTTCTAGAGCCACAGAAATCCAAATGGCGCGCTCTTAACGGCGTTGGAAAGTAGACATTCACAGCTTTTCCGCAATATATAATAGTCCATACTTTATTCGAGATTTGATGACGTAAACTAGCGCTCAACGCCAGTTCCATGCTGCATTCTTGAGTCAAACACCAGAAACACGTCACGAACCAGAGTTGAACGCCCAAAACATGTTACAACTTGGCATTCAACTCCAAGAGAAGCCTCATCTCGTGGATAGATCAAGCTCAGCCCAAACATACACCAAGTGGGCCCCGGAAGTGGATTTATGCATCAATTACTTACTTCTGTAAACCCTAGTAGCTAGTTTATTATAAATAGGACTTTTTACTAGTGTATTAGACATCTTTTGACCATTTGGTCTTTTGATCACATTTTGGGGGCTGGCCTCTCGGCCATGCCTGGACCTTCATCACTTATGTATTTTCAACGGTGGAGTTTCTACACACCATAGATTAAGAGTGTGGAGCTCTGCTGTACCTCAAGTTTTAATGCAATTACTACTATTTTCTATTCAATTCCGTTTATTCCTGTTCTAAGATATTTGTTGCACTTCAACATGATGAATGTGATGATCCGTGACACTCATCATCATTCTCACCTATGAACGCGTGATTGACAACCACTTCCGTTCTACCTTAGGCGGGGCACATATCTCTTGGATTCCTTAATCAGAGTCTTCGTGGTATAAGCTAGAATTGATGGCGGCATTCATGAGAATCCAGAAAGTCTAAACCTTGTCTGTGGTATTCCGAGTAGGATTCTAGGATTGAATGACTGTGATGAGCTTCAAACTCGCGATTGCTGAGCGTGACGACAAACACAAAAGAATCAAGGGATTCTATTCCAGCATGATCGAGAACCGACAGATGATTAGCCGTGCCGTGACAGAGCATTTGGACCTTTTTCACTAAGAGGATGGGATGTAGCCATTGACAACGGTGATACCCTACATACAGCTTGCCATAGAAAGGAGTGACAAAGATTGGATATAAGCAGTAGGAAAGCAGAGATTCAGAAGGAACATAGCATCTCCATACACTTATCTGAAATTCCCACCAATGAATTTACATAAGTATTTCTATCCTTTATTATTTAATTAAGTATCTCTTTATATTTTCCGAAAATCACTATCAATTTGAATCCGCCTGACTGAGATTTACAAGATGACCATAGCTTGCTTCATACCAACAATCTCTGTGGGATCGACCCTTACTCACGTAAGGTGTTACTTGGACGACCTGCTGGTTAGTTGTGCGGAGTTGTGACAAAGTGTGATTCACGTTTGAGAGCACCAAGTCTTTGGAGCCATTGTTGATGATCATAATTTCGTCCACCAGTATGATCTTGTGAAATCGTGTCCACAGTGCACGTGTGCTTGCCATTGTATATCCTGATCTCCCAACAAGCTTTCCTTTGAATCAAGCTAGCTCGGATAAGACAATCACACCCTGCACCATATCCCTTGCGTTTCGCATAGAATGTTTGCGGCTCAGACTCATACACAGTGTAATCAACTCCTCTAGAGATAGTGTAGCTTTTGATTACAGATATCACCGACTTTCTTGAACCAAATTCTATTCCGACACTAAACTCGCCATCTTCTGCCACAACGTTGCCTTCACCTATGACATGCGCACCACCATCACTCAGACAAGGCAAATAAAATAAACACTATAGGAAACTTGAGTTAATAATCATAACATACCCGTATTCGCATACTCAGAAAATTATGGGGCATGTATGGCTTTGAGATCTAGAGTCCGCATAAAAAACGAAACACCAAACGGGTGCTCGCTTACAATCGCATTTGCTTCATTTTGCACCGCCGGATTGCCTGTCAAGTCTCTGTCATCATTTTCGTCATCGACTTCATAGTTAGTTTCGTACTCCTCTTCACTGTCATTATTATCTTCTTCCCAATCTATATCCCCGAGCTCATCAACATTGACCTCCTCGCCGACCACACCCAACCCTGACTGCTATTCAAACTCAACGTACAGCTCTATCATCGGCATGTGAAATCGGGTTTGTTGATAAATACACAACATCTGCTGCATACTGGCATCGTCAGTGATGGGCATTATTTGAAATTATATTTTCCCACCAATACTTGCATAGGACTTCTGTATAAAAGGTTGCTCACCCTTTTCAAAATGTGGCTTTGAATGTTATTACAAGGCCCATTCTGCAACTCGACAAAACTCATGGTACATGAAATAGCAAATGACAACGAACATTCACAAACAAAAGTCACTCCTTCATGTGTATTTGGTATAACCTCACTGTTATAATACACTCGCAAATTTGCAATATTTTTCATAACTTCAACCTCACCTAATCTGACTTTTTTGACACACCTAACTGCTAAGCAAAATTTAAAACTATCAGATATGTACAACAAAGAAGAATATGAGGAGTAGAAGTGGAATGAGGCATTTTAAACGAGTGTTGCTTTGTATTTATAGTCAGGCCTCTCGAATAAAATATATTTTTTAAACAAAACGCAACCTGCATTTTATGTTTTCCAAAAAATTTTTTGATATTTTCAAAACACAACCTATGTTTTGGTCTTCCAAAAATAAAGTTGGCGCAAAAAGTAAAATACATCATGCGTTTGTTATCTCAAAAAAAAATAAAAAATAAAAACTACCCATCACTAAACGCAGGCTGCATTTGGACTTCAATGAAATAAAAAAAATAAAAATCTTTCAACAATCAAAACGCACCTTGCGTTTGATTCAATATGCTAAGCAAAAAAAAAAAAATTAAAAAATAAAGGAGAAAGTAAAATGCAAATTGCATTTGTTGCTGATACCATAGCAGTGAATATTTTGTCCATTAGTTCATTTCAAAGCACTACACTCATGTTTTCCATAAGAAAAAAAAAAAAGCCACACTATGATTATATTTATTAACTGTATGTTAGAATATTTTGTGGTTTATAAATATGACATTTGAGGTTTTTGCTTTTTTATTCTGTTTCTGTGTCTTTTTGTTTTTTTTTTCTAGTCTTCCTTTTCTTTTTTTAATATCTTCTCCTCTTTTTTATATATTTTTTTTAATTATTCTATTAGTCTCTATAATTTTATCAAATTTATAATTAAGTCTTTATATTTTTTTTTAATTAGGTCAGTATACTTACTTTTAATTTTGTAATTAAGTCATTTTTGTATAAAAAACGTTAAAATTAACGGAATATTCCTCTCAAAAAATATATAATCAAAGATTTAATTAGATTTTTAACTGTGAATACCTTTAATTTACCAAAAAATATTTCGTTAACTCTAATATTTTTTATACTTACAAAGATATAATTATAATAAATTTGATAAAACTATAAGGACCACTATATAAATTAAATTTTTTTTCTTTTCATGGTTTAAAGAATCTGATGACAGAGAAAAATGAAAAAGAAGAATTAAAAAATAAGAAAGAAAAGAAAAAAAAGCATAAGAAACAAAAAATACAATTATTTTTACGATAAACAGTGTTTTTAAAGTAAGCATACAAATTTTTTAAGTCAAATATAAAAAGCAAATATTATGCATAAGTGTTTTTTATTTTTCAAATTTAGGAATTATTTAAATAAATTTATAGAGAATAGGTTGAAGACACGATGTTGTCACTATTCTCCTATTCTAAGTTTCTAATATTCCAAATTCGTCATTCTCAATGGTTACCCTCTCTGGCTTTCCTGCCAGGAATTTAGTCTTCTTTCCTTATATTTTAAAAGATCATAATATGATCATTTTTTATTTGTTTCTCTTTTTCCTACAGCGGTTGACCGATTCATATTTTTGAGGACACCGGCGCTCAAGTTAGCATGGATTACAAAAAGAACTAAGTCAGAGATCATACCTTAGTGCAGGTATTTAAAATAGTACATATATATTGTAAGATTGTGATGTCATGAGCTCCTATCCATATATCTTTTAGAGGTTATGAGTTATTTTTCAGATTAAGTTGATCTAAAAGAATGAGTTGATATTCTTACAAATTATTTGATATTTTATTGTGGTATCATATATAATGTTCTTAGATCTATATGTAGTTGATATTATAACTTTTTTTTTATTAGTAGAATGATGGTTATAATGTAGCAATTAAACTCATAAAATTGAATTATTAAGTATTGTAATAAATAATAAAGAGTTAATTTTCTTTTTATAACGTTTTCTTTAAAATCTAAAAAAAACACTTAATTAATAAACTGCATCATTAAAACTTCTCATATTCTTAAACTCAATTCTTTCTATTGGACTTATAGAAATATTTTAAAATAAACATATAATTATTTTTTTTTTTACGATAAACACAAATCTTTTAAAGGTAAGTATACAATTTTTTTTCGAAAAATATATATATTGAGCAAATATAGTTTTTTTTATAGTAAATACGGAAATTTTTTTACTATAAACGTATAGAACTTTTTAAAGAGAAACAGACGAAGAAAATATAGAAAAATTTAAAATTACATAAAATTGTGGCAAGAGAAGTACAAGAAAAATAAAAAAATAGGATAAATATAAAAAAATTTTAATGATAAACACATAATTTAAAAAAAACTGAAAAGAAAATACAAAAGTTTATATAAATCTTTTGAAGTTAAAGACATAAGTTTTTAAAGATAAATATTAAAAAATATAAATTATTTAATTTTAAAAACACTTTTTAAGATACGGTAATCACCATAGCATAAGTACTATAATATGTATCTACTGCTACTACTACTACTACTACTACTACTACTACTACTACTACTACTACTACTACTACTACTACTAATAATAATAATAATAATAATAATAATAATAATAATAATGAAAAGGGATGAACAAAAAACACCATTGAAAGAAGAGAATAAATTAGATAAATTATGGTGATAAAAAGAGATATTAATAAATAGAAATATCTACATTTTTTTAGAGCATCTTTAATATTAAATTTAAATTCTTTATTTTGGTTCTTATAAAATGACACATAAATATTTATAGGATAATAATAATTTAAAATTAAAAATAAAATTTGTTCTTTTAATATTTTGTCTTAGTTTAGTTAAAATTTTATATTATTTTTAATTATTTCATTAACATATTATATGAATAATAAAATTTTATTGATTTTTTATTAAAATATAATATCGTATTTTTAAAATGATATCAATTTTATTTTATTAATAATTTTACTGTAGATTTTAATTTTAAATTAATTTTAAAGTGATACTGTATCTCTTACCACTTGCAAACAAAACAAAATAAATTGAAAACTTATTTCATGTACTTGAAAGTATCTAACTGTCTGTAACTATGTGGAAAAGAGGAAAAAAACAATTAAAATATTTGATTATAAGTACAATAAATCTAAAGTTGACTATAATGAAAAAAAGAAGTAAAACGTTTATATATTACAATTGATATGGTCATAATAAATGAGATATAACTCGGTGAAGTCCGTTGCAAGCTCACCCATTTATGAGCTATAACTCGGCGCAATTCGTTACAAGCTCACCCATTCATGAGCTATAAGTCGGTATAATCCGTTATAAGCTCGTCCATTCATGAGTCATAACTCGGTCAAATAAGTGCTTCCATCATAACCGATGATATAACAGTATATGAGCAAAGAGACGTTATCCGCCTTTTTATAAACGACCTTAATACCAAAAGCGTAACGAACAAATACCCTACAATATAAAGCAAAGTAAAGTGTTCTTTTGAATTCATTGGAGCAAGACAATATACTAACTTAAACTTCGGAGTGCCTTTACTGGTACACCCACCTTTCTTTTCATTATTCTTACTTTTGCACCACAATACAAAAGAAAAGCTCGGACTCAAGAGTTGAACGTTCAGCCACTGAGGACATAACTCAGTTGACACCTTTATTTCGCAAGCAAGATTAATTGGCACCCACCGTGGGGCCGAAGATATAGAATTCTCTCTTTTGGTCCCATTGTTCTCGCTCATACTCATGGTTGACGAACAACCTCCTTCACTATCCGAAATCATGCGAATGGTAGCCGAGTTACAACAAGCCAATCAACGGGTAGCTGACAAAAACCAAATAATGGCTGCTCAAATCGCTGAACTGAACCATGTTCAGATAGAACATAACGACACTCATCGCTAGCAGCCAGAGGATAATGAGCATCATTCCCAGCCCTCTCATGTCTCGGAGACTATCCGAGCTGATGTAGTTCATCCCGAGGATGAAAAAGAAGAGTCCGATGAACTTGTAGGACCCTTCACGGAAGAGGTGATGAACTTCGAATTGCCAAAGAGATTCACCCTGCCACTAACCCTCACACCTTATGATGGCCTCGGAGACCCGAAGAAATTTCTCAAAAAGTTTTGATCAATAATGATCGTCAACGGTGCATCCGACACTGTTTTATGCCGTTGCTTTCCAAATTATTTAGATGGTCCTACACTTGATTGGTTGTGTGCTTTGCCTGCAGGTTCTGTTTCGCGATTTCAGCAACTGGCCAAGCAGTTTGAAGAGCACTTCGCCGGATCCGCAATATATCTGCATGACTCTGACTATCTGAACACTATCAAGCAGGGGCAGAACGAAAGTCTGAAGGACTATATGACTCGCTTCACCAAAGTCGCCATCAATATACCCGATCTCCATCCCGAAGTCCATTTGCACGCAATCAAAAGCGGCCTCCGACCTGGAAAGTTCCAAGAAACTATTGCGATAGCCAAACCCAAAATCCTGGCTGAATTCCAGGAAAAAGCCAAAGAACAAATTGATATCGAGGAGCTCAGACAAACTCGGAAGTCTGATAAAACAAGCTACAGAGACGACGATAAAACTCCAACTAGTAAGAAAGGTTTTAAACTAACCCCCCGTTTTGACTCTTATACGCAGTTTAACACTAAGCGGGAGGATATCATCAAAGAGATTCTAAATTCCAAACTCATCAAGCCACCAAGAAAGGCCGGCACCTACCAAGACACTAAGAACTTCGACAAATCCAAATATTGTGCCTTCCACCAGAAGCACGGCCACACCACTGATGACTGTGTAATAACAAAGGACCTCTTAGAACGCTTAGCTCAGCAAGGCCACCTCGATAAGTACATCGGAAGTCACATCCAAAAACGTTCCACACCTTCCAGGAACGAAGATTCATCCGAACAGTACCGAGGAAAAGAGAAGGTAGCAGCGAACAATTATGAAAAGCCACGAGGAGACATTAATTATATTTCAGGAGGATACGCAAGTGGAGGCTCCTCAAACTCGGCGAGAAAAAGGTCATTCCAAGCAATATGCTTGTTAGAAGGACCACAAAACGAAATAGAAAATCCAACACAATTGCCGCAGCTCACATTTACACAAGCAGACTACAGCTCCAGTATACAGAACTTGGATGACCCCGTAGTTATAACTCTTCAGTTGGGAGATCTACTGGTAAAAAAAGTACTACTAGATCCTGGAAGCAGTGCCGACGTCTTATTCTACCCAACATTTCAAAAAATGAAGCTCAGTAACAATATTCTCCAGTCAACAGGGGATAATTTATACGCTTTTTGGCATTGTTTTTAGTATGTTTTTAGTATATTTTAGTTAGTTTTTAGCATATTTTTATTAGTTTTTAGTTAAAATTTACTTTTCTGGACTTTACTATGAGTTTGTGTATTTTTCTGTGATTTCAGGTATTTTCTGGCTGAAATTGAGGATACTGAGCAAAAATCTGATTCAGAGGCTGAAAATGACTGCAGATGCCCAATTGGCGCGCTTTCAACGGTGTTGGAAAGTAGACATCCTGGGCTTTCCAGAAATGTATAATAGTCCATACTTTGCCCAAGATTTGATGGCCCAAACCGGCGTTGCAAATCAGCTTCAGAATTCCCAGCGTTTAACGCCGGAACTGGCATAAGAACTGGAGTTAAACGCCCAAACTGGCATAAAAGCTGGCGTTTAACTCCAGAAAAAGTCTCTACACATAAAAGCTTCAATGCTCAGCCCAAGCACACACCAAGTGGACCTCGGAAGTGGATTTTTATGTCATTTACTCATTTCTGTATACCTTAGGTTACTAGTTCACTATTAATAGGATTTTTTTTGACATTGTATCGGAACCTCATGACACATTACACGTTTCTCATTGTATCTTCTACGGCATGAGTCTCTAAACCCCATGGTTGGGGGTGAGGAGCTCTGCTGTGTCTTGATGGATTAATGCAATTACTACTGTTTTTCATTCAATCACGCTTGCTTCTATTCTAAGATATCACTTGTTCTTCAAC
>NC_029772.3:68656295-68656942 GCF_000817695.3 Arachis duranensis | reverse complement strand
ATTTTAAGTTTGGTGTCAATTGCATGCTTTTGTTTTCTTTTAATTTTTTTCGAATTTGCATGTTCTTAGTCCTTTCTTGTTCTTTAAAAATTCTAAGTTTGGTGTCTTCTTTGTGTTTTTCCTTTAAAATTTTCAAAAATTTGTGTTTGATTTTCTAAAAATTTTAAGTTTGGTGTCATTTTGTTGTTTTTCTCTTTCCTCATTTCAAAAATCAAATCTCTTTCAAAATAATTTTCAATCATATCTCTTCAATTGCTAATTTCAAAATCTTTTTAATTAACTAATTGATTCAGTTTTCAATTTTCTTTGATCTTATTTTCTTTTAATTTTTGAAATTTTATTTTATTTTCCATTTATTTTATTTTAACTTTTTTCGGTCACCTTGAAAAAAAAAATTTTTACTTTGCTTGTGAATTCATATCATATCCCCTTTCTCCATCATAGACCTAAGTGGAATTGAGCAGTCCAGAAAGACTCTGGGGTCATATGCTAACCCCATTACAGCTGCATATGGGAGTAGCATCTGTATACCTCCCATCAAGGCAAGCAGCTTTGAGCTAAATCCTCAACTTATTATCATGGTGCAGCAAAATTGCTAGTATTTTGGTCTTCCACAGGAAGAACCTACTGAGTTTCTGGCACAATTC
>NC_029772.3:68654978-68656041 GCF_000817695.3 Arachis duranensis | reverse complement strand
GCTTTAAACAAGAGGATAATGAATCCCTTTATAATGCCTAGGAGAGGTATAGAGGTATGCTAAGAAAATGCCCCTCTGAAAGGTTTTCAGAGTGGGTACAGTTAGACATCTTCTACTATGGGCTTACAAAAAAAGCTCAGATGTATTTAGACCACTCAGCCGATGGATCTATACACATGAGGAAGACAATTGAAGAGGCTCAAGAGCTTATAGATACTGTTGCTAGAAATCAACATTTGTACTCTAGTAATGAGTTCTCTACAAAAGAGGAAGTTATGGCAGTAGCCACTGATCCTAATCCTCAAGAACAGATGGTTGAGCTTAATCAGCAATTACACCTGATGACAAAATAGTTAGCAGAGTTTAAAGAGATGCTCCAAGAAACTAAAATTGCTAACAAGAACATAGAATCGCAGCTGAATCAGGCAAAACAGCAGCTATCTAAACAGATAACAAAAGAATGCCAAGCAGTTCAACTGAGGAGTGGGAAGACATTGAATAACACTGCTCAAAGTAGAAAAAAGCCAAATAAGGAACAATTGACAGAGGATAACCAAACCACTGTCCAAAATCCCTCTGAGGACAGTAAGAGCCCAGAGAGGAATACTTTTGGCATTCAAACGCCAGAAAAGGGGGGAAAGCTGGCGTTAAACGCCCATTCCCTGTCCAGTTCTGGCGTTCAAACGCCAGAAAAGGGAGAAAAGTTGGCGTTAAACGCCCAATCTTCACCCAATCCTGGCATTCAAACGCCAATGGAGGATCAAAAACCTGAGAGTGCTGATAGTAATTCCTCTAAAAAGGCTTCTTCAACCACTTCTGTAAGGAATAAACCTGCAGCAACTAAGGTTGAAGAATATAAAGCCAAGATGCCTTATCCTCAGAAACTCCGCCAAGCGGAGCAGGATAAACAATTTGCCCGCTATGCAGACTATCTAAGGACTCTTGAAATAAAGATTCCGTTTGCAGAGGCACTTGAGCAAATACCTTCTTATGCTAAGTTCATGAAAGAGATCTTAAGTCATAAGAAGGATTGGAGAGAAACTGAAAAAGTATTTCTCACTGA
>NC_029772.3:68654031-68654444 GCF_000817695.3 Arachis duranensis | reverse complement strand
TTGGAGGATAATGCCAAACCAGTGGTTCAACCACAAAGGCGGCTAAATCCAGCCATGAAGGAGGTGGTGCAGAAAGAGGTCACTAAGTTACTAGAAGATGGGATTATTTATCCTATTTCTGATAGCCCCTGGGTGAGCCCTGTCCAAGTTGTCCCCAAAAAGGGAGGCATGACAGTGGTTCATAATGAAAAAAATGAACTGGTTCCTACAAGAACAGTCACAGGGTGGCGTATGTGTATTGACTACAGAAGGCTCAATAAAGCCACCAGAAAGGATCATTTTACTTTACCATTCATAGACCAAATGCTAGAAAGACTAGCTGGTCATGATTATTACTGCTTTTTGGATGGCTATTCAGGTTACAATCAAATTGCAGTAGATCCTCAAGACCAAGAGAAAACAGCATTTACTTA
>NC_029772.3:68653126-68653849 GCF_000817695.3 Arachis duranensis | reverse complement strand
GAGACTCATTCAGCTCCTGTCTTGACTACCTAGCACTTGTCCTGAAAAGGTGCCAAGAGACTAACCTGGTTTTAAACTGGGAGAAATGTCACTTTATGGTGACTGAAGGAATTGTCCTTGGACACAAAATTTCAAGTAGGGGAATAGAGGTGGATAAGGCAAAGGTAGAGGTAATTGAAAAATTACCACCGCCTGCCAATGTTAAGGCAATCAGAAGCTTTCTGGGGCATGCAGGATTCTACAGAAGGTTTATAAAGGATTTTTCGAAAATTGCAAAACCTCTGAGCAATCTGCTAGCTGCTGACACACCATTTGTGTTTGACACACAGTGTCTGCAGGCATTTGAGACCCTGAAAGCCAAGCTGGTCACAGCGCCAGTCATCTCTGCACCAGACTGGACATTGCCATTTGAACTAATGTGTGATGCCAGTGACCATGCCATTGGCACAGTGTTGGGACAGAGGCATAACAAGCTTCTGCACGTCATTTATTATGCCAGCCGTGTTCTAAATGATGCACAGAAGAATTACACAACCACAGAAAAAGAGTTACTTGCAGTGGTCTATGCCATTGACAAGTTTAGATCCTATCTAGTGGAATCAAAGGTGATTGTGTACATTGACCATGCTGCTCTTAAATATCTACTCACAAAGCAGTATTCAAAACCCAGGCTCATAAGATGGGTGTTGCTTCTGCAAGAGTTTGATATAGAAATAAGAGACA
>NC_029772.3:68651349-68652812 GCF_000817695.3 Arachis duranensis | reverse complement strand
TGTGCAGACGGAATGATCCGCAGATGTGTACCCAGAGAAGAAGCACAAAGGATCCTGTGGCACTGCCATGGATCACAGTATAGGGGACATTTCAGAAGTGAGCGAACAGCCACTAAGGTCCTCCAATGTGGCTTCTACTGGCCTACTCTCTATAGAGATGCCCGGGAGTTTGTGCGTAACTGTGACAGTTGCCAAAGAGCTGGTAACCTGCCTCATGTATACGCCATGCCTCAACAAGGGATCCTAGAGATTGAATTGTTCGATGTATGGGGAATTGACTTTATGGGTCCATTCCCACCATCATACTCAAACACTTACATTCTGGTGGCAGTGGACTATATATCTAAATGGGTAGAAGCAATTGCTACACCCACTAATGATACTAAGACCGTGCTGAAATTCCTCCAGAAACACATCTTCAGCGGGTTTGGTGTTCCCAGAGTACTAATCCAAAAACTTGGTGCACGAAATTGTGATCACCAATGGCGCCATCAACATGGTACGCTCAATTGCAATCTCAACTCTTTGTCACAACTTCACACAACTAACCAGCAAGTGCACTGGGTCGTCTAAGTAATAAACCTTACCCGAGTAAGGGTCGATCCCACGGAGATTGTTGGTATGAAGCAAGCTATGGTCACCTTGTAAATCTTAGTCAGGCAAACTCAAATGGTTATGAATGATGAATAAAACATAAAGATAAAGATAGAGATACTTATGTAATTCATTGGTGGGAATTTCAGATAAGCGTATGAAGATGCTTGGTCCCTTCCGTCTCCTGCTTTCCTACTGTCTTCATCCAATCCTTCTTACTCCTTTCCATGGCAAGCTGTATGTAGGGTTTCACCGTTGTCAGTGGCTACCTCCCATCCTCTTAGTGAAAATGTTCAACGCACCCTGTCACAGCACGGCTATTCAGCTGTCGATTCTCGATCATGTCGGAATAAAATCCAGTGATTCTTTTGCGTCTGTCGCTAACGCCCCACAATCGTGAGTTTGAAGCTCGTCACAGTCATTCAATCATTGAATCCTACTCAGAATACCACAGACAAGGTTTAGACCTTCTGGATTCTCTTGAATTCCGCCATTAAGTCTAGCTTATACCACGAAGATTCCGATTAAGGGATCCAAGAGATAAACATTCAAGCCTTGTTTGCTTGTAGAACAGAAGTGGTTGTCAGGCACTCGTTCAAAAGTGAGGATGATGATGAGTGTCACATAATCATCACAATCATCATGTTCTTGGGTGCAAATGAATATCTTAGAACAAGAATGAGCCGAATTGAATAGAAGAACAATAGTAATTGCATTAATACTCGAGGTACAGCAGAGCTCCACACCTTAATCTATGGTGTGTAGAAACTCCACCGTTGAAAATACATAAGAACAAGGTTCAGGCATGGCCAAATGGCCAGCCTCCCAATGATCTAAGATAGCATAAGAATAAAGATAGCTACCAAGAT
>NC_029772.3:68649537-68651258 GCF_000817695.3 Arachis duranensis | reverse complement strand
AGATGAGTAAATGACATAAAAATCTACTTCCGGGCCCACTTGGTGTGTTCTTGGGCTGAGCATTGAAGCATTTTCGTGTAGAGACTCTTCTTGGAGTTAAACGCTAGCTTTTGTGCCAGTTTGGGCGTTTAACTCCCATTCTTGTGCCAGTTCCGGCGTTTAACGCCGGGCAGTTTTGAGCTGATTTGGAACGCCGGTTTGGGCCATCAAATCTCGGGCAAAGTATGGACTATTATACATTGCTGGAAAGCCCATGATGTCTACTTTTCAACGCCATTGAGGGCGCGCCGATTGGGCTTCTGTAGCTCCAGAAAATCTACTTCCAGTGCAGGGAGGTCAGAATCCAACAACATCTGCAGTCCTTTTTAGTCTCTAAATCAGATTTTTGCTCAAGTCCCTCAATTTCAGCCAGAAAATACCTGAAATCACAGAAAAACACACAAACTCATAGTAAAGTCCAGAAAATTGAATTTTAACTAAAAACTAAGAAAAACATACTAAAAACTAACTAAAACATACTAAAAACAATGTTCTTTAGGAACTTAGAATCCAGATAGTGTCATTGATTCTCCTAGTTGGGTATGATGATTCTTGAACACAGCTATTTTATGAGTCTTGGCTGTGGCCCAAAGCACTATGTCTTCCAGTATTACCACCGGACACATACATGCTACAGACACATAATTGGGTGAACCTTTTCAGATTGTTACTCAGCTTTGCTAGAGTCCCCAATTGGAGGTGTCCAGGGTTCTTAAGCACACTCTTTTTGCCTTGGATCACAACTTTATTTCTTTCTTTTTCTCTCTTTTTTTTCGTTTTCTTTTCTCCCTTTTTTTCGTTTTTCTCCTTCTCTTTTTTTTTGTATTCACTGCTTTTTCTTGCTTCAAGAATCATTTTTATGATTTTTCAGATCCTCAGTAACATTTCTCCTTTTTCATCATTCTTTCAAGAGCCAACATTCATGAACAACAAATTCAAAAGACATATACACTGTTTAAGCATACATTCAGAAAACAAAAATATTGCCACCACATCAAAATAATTAATCTGTTATAAAATTAAAAATTCATGAAATTCTTCTCTTTTTCAATTAAGAACATTTTTCATTCAAGAGAGGTGATGGATTCATAGGACATTCATAACTTTAAGGCATAGACACTAAGACACTAATGATCAAAAGACACAAACATAGATAAACATAAGCATGATTTTCGAAAAACAGAAAAATAAAGAACAAGGAAATTAAAGAACGGGTCTACCTTAGTGATGGCGGCTTGTTCTTCCTCTTAAAGATCTTATGGAGTGCTTGAGCTCCTCAATGTCTCTTCCTTGCCTTTGTTGCTCCTCTCTCATGATTCTTTGATCTTCTCTAATTTCATGGAGGAGGATGGAATGTTCTTGGTGCTCCACCCATAGTTGTCCCATGTTGGAACTTAACTCTCCTAGGGAGGTATTGATTTCCTCCCAATAGTTTTGTGGAAGAAAGTGCATCCCTTGAGGCATCTCAGGGATTTCATGATGAGAGGGGTCCCTTGTTTGCTCCATCATTTTCTTAGTGATGGGCTTGTCCTCATTAATGGGGATGTCTCCCTCTATGTCAATTCCAACTGAATAACAGAGGTGACAAATGAGATGAGGAAAGGCTAACCTTGCCAAGGTAGAGGACTTGTCCGCCATCTTATAAAGTTCATGGGATATAACCTCATGAACTTCTACTTCCT
>NC_029772.3:68647570-68648764 GCF_000817695.3 Arachis duranensis | reverse complement strand
GCATAGAACTCTTGAACCATTAAGATTCCGACTTGTTGAATGGGGTTGGTAAGGACTTCCCAACCTCTTCTTCGGATCTCATGTCGGATCTCCGGATATTCACTCTTTTTGAGTTTGAAAGGGACCTCGGGGATCACCTTCTTCAAGGCCACAACTTTATAGAAGTGGTCTTGATGCACCCTTGAGATGAATCTCTCCATCTCCCATGACTAGGAGGTGGAAGCTTTTGCCTTCCCTTTCCTCTTTCTAGAGGTTTCTCCGGCTTTAGATGCCATAAGTGGTTATGGAAAAGTAAAAAGCAATGCTCTTACCACACCAAACTTAAAAGGTTTGCTCGTCCTCGAGCAAAAGAGGAAAGAAGAGAGTAGAAGAAGAAAAAATGAAGGAGATGGAGGAGGCTTTGTGGTTCGGCCAAAGGGGGAGAAGTAGTGTTTAGGTTGTGTGAAAATGAAGTAGTGAAAAGGGGTTTATATAGGGATGAAGAGAATGGTAGGGTTCGGCTATGGGAGGGTGGGTTTGGGTGGAAAAGTGGTTTGAATTTGAATGGTGAGGTAGGTGGGGTTTTATGAAGGATGGATGTGAGTAGTGAAGAGAAAGATGGGATTTGATAGGTGAAGGGTTTTTGGGGAAGAGGTGTTGAGGTGATTGGTGAATGGGTGAAGAAGAGAGAGAGTGGTGGGGTAGGTGGGGATCTTGTGGGGTACATAGATCATGAGGTGTCAAGGAAAAGTCATCCCTGCACCAAGTGGCGAGCAAAATTGCTCCCTGTGCCAATTCTGGCGTTAAAACGCCGGGCTGATGCCCATTTCTGGCGTTTAACGCCAACTTCTTGCCCTTTCCTAGCATTTAACGCCAGTCTGGTGCCCTTTTTTGCGTTAAACGCCCAGAATGGTGCCAGACTGGGAGTTAAACGCCCATCTGCTAGCTTTACTGGCGTTTAAACGCCAGCAAGTTCTCCTCCAAGGTGTGCTGTTTTTCTTTCTGATTTTGCTTTTTCAATTGATTTTGTGACTTCTCATGATCATCAACCTACAGAAAACATAAAATAACAAAGGAAAATAGATAAAATATAACATTGGGTTGCCTCCCAACAAGTGCTTCTTTAATGTCAGTAGCTTGATAGAGGGCTCTCATGGAGCCTCAGAGATGCTCAGAGCAATGTTGGAACCTCCCAACACCAAACTTAGAGTTTGA
>NC_029772.3:68642509-68642815 GCF_000817695.3 Arachis duranensis | reverse complement strand
TAACGCCGGGCAGTTTTGAGCTGATTTGGAACGCCGGTTTGGGCCATCAAATATCGGGCAAAGTATGGACTATTATACATTACTGGAAAGCCCAGGATGTCTACTTTCCAACACCGTTGAGAGCGAGCCAAATGGGCTTCTGTAGCTCCAGAAAATCCACTTCGAGTGCAGGGAGGTCAGAATCCAACAACATCTGCAGTCCTTTTTAGTCTCTGAATCAAACTTTTGCTCAGGTCCCTCAATTTCAGCCAGAAAATACCTAAAATCACAGAAAAATACACAAACTCATAGTAAAGTCCAGAAAAG
>NC_029772.3:68639603-68642340 GCF_000817695.3 Arachis duranensis | reverse complement strand
CTCATCATAACACCAAACTTAAATTGTTGCTTGTCCTCAAGCAACTGAAAATCAAATAAGATAAAAAGAAGAGAATATACAATGAATTCCAAAAACATCTATGAAGATCAGTATTAATTAGATGAGCGGGACTTTTAGCTTTTTGCCTCTGAATAGTTTTGGCATCCCACTCTATCCTTTGAAATTCAGAATGATTGGCTTCTTTAGGAACTCAGAATCCAGATAGTGTCATTGATTCTCCTAGTTAAGTATGATGATTCTTGAACACAGCTACATATTGAGTCTTGGCCATGGCCCAAAGCACTCTGTCTTCCAGTATTACCACCGGATACATACATGCCACAGACACATAATTGGGTGAACCTTTTCAGATTGTGACTCAGCTTTGCTAGAGTCCCCAATTAGGAAGTGTCCAGGGTTCTTAAGCACACTCTTTTTGCCTTGGATCACAACTTTATTTCTTTCTTTTTCTCTCTTTTTTTTTGTTTTTTCGTTGTCTTTTCTCTCCTTTTTTTCGTTTTTCTCCTTTTCATTTTTTTTGTATTCGCTGCTTTTTCTTGCTTCAAGAATCATTTTTATGATTTTTCAGATCCTCAGTAACTTGTCTCCTTTTTCATCATTCTTTCAAGAGCCAACATCCATGAACAACAAATTCAAAAGACATATGCACTGTTTAAGCATACATTCAGAAAACAAAAATATTGCCACCACATCAAAATAATTAATCTGTTATAAAATTCAAAATTCATGCAATTCTTCTCTTTTTCAATTAAGAACATTTTTCATTTAAGAGAGGTAATGGATTCATAGGACATTCATAACATTAAGGCATAGACACTAAGACACTAATGATCACAAGACACAAACATAGACAAACATAAGCATGATTTTTTCGTAAAACAGAAAAATAAAGAACAAGGGAATTAAAGAACGGGTCCACCTTAGTGATGGCGGCTTGTTCTTCCTCTTGAAGATCTTATGGAGTGCTTGAGCTCCTCAATGTCTCTTCCTTGTCTTTGTTGCTCCTCCCTCATGATTCTTTGATCTTCTCTAATTTCATAGAGGAGAATGGAATGTTCTTGGTGCTCCACCCATAGTTATAGAGTGTTCTTGGTGCTCCACCCTTATTTGTCCCATGTTGGAACTCAATTCTCCTAGGGAGGTGTTCAGTTGCTCCCAATAGTTTTGTGGAGGAAAGTGCATCCCTTGAGGCATCTCAAGGATTTGATGATGAGAGGGGTCTCTTGTTTGCTCCATCCTCTTCTTAGTGATGGGCTTGTCCTCATCAATGGGGATGTCTCCCCCTATGTCAATTCCAACTGAATAACAGAGGTGACAAATGAGATGAGGAACGGCTAACCTTGCCAAGGTAGAGGACTTGTCTGCCACCTTATAAAGTTCTTGGGATATAACCTCATGAACTTCTATTTCTTCTCCAATCATGATGCTATGAATCATGATAGCCCGGTCTATAGTAACTTCGGACCGGTTGCTAGTGGGAATGATTGAGCGTTGGATAAACTCCAACCATTCCCTAGCCACAGGCTTGAGGTCATGCCTTCTCAATTGAATCGGCTTTCCTCTTGAATCTCTCTTCCATTGGGCGCCCTCTTCACAAATGACTGTGAGGACTTGGTCAACCTTTGATCAAAGTTGACCCTTCTAGTGTAGGGGTGTTCATCTCCTTGCATCATGGGCAAGTTGAATGCCAGCCTTACATTTTCCGGACTAAAATCCAAGTATTTCCCCCGAACCATAGTAAGCCAACTCTTTGGGTCCGGGTTCACACTTTGATCATGGTTCTTGGTGATCCATGCATTGGCATAGAACTCTTGAACCATTAAGGTTCTGACTTGTTGAATGGGGTTGGTAAGAACTTCCCAACCTCTTCTTCGGATCTCATGTCGGATCTCCGGATATTGAATCTTTTTGAGTTTAAAAGGGACCTCGGGGATCACCTTCTTCAAGGGCACAACTTCATAAAAGTGGTCTTGATGCACCCTTGAGATGAATCTCTCCATCTCCCATGACTCGGAGGTGGAAGCTTTTGCCTTCCCTTTCCTCTTTCTAGAGGTTTCGCCGGCCTTGGATGCCATAAATGGTTATGGAAAAGTAAAAAGCAATGCTTTTACCAAACCAAACTTAAAAGGTTTGCTCGTCCTCGAGCAAAAGAAGAAAGAAGAGAGTAGTAGAAGAAGAAATTAGGGAGATTGAAATGGCTTTGTGGTTCGGTTATGGGAGGGTGGGTTTGGGAGGGAAAGTGGTTTGAATTTGAATTGTGAGGTAGGTGGGGTTTTATGAAGGATGGATGTGAGTGGTGAAGAGAAAGATGGGATTTGGTAGGTGAAGGTTTTTTGGGGAAGAGGTGTTGAGGTGATTGGTGAATGGGTGAAGAAGAGAGAGAGTGGTGGGGTAGGTGGGAATCCTGTGGGGTCCACAGATCCTGAGGTGTCAAGGAAAAGTCATCCCTGCACCAAGTGGCGAGCAAAATTGCTCCCTGTGCCAATTCTGGCGTTAAACGCTGGGATCATGCCCATTTCTGGCGTTTAACGCCCACTTCTTGCCCTTTCCTGGCGTTTAACGCCAGTCTGGTGCCCCTTTCTGGTGTTAAACGCCCAGAATGGTGCCAGACTGGGCGTTAAACGCCCATCTGCTAGCTTCACTAGCGTTTAAACGCCAGCAAGTTCTCCTCCAGGGTGTGCTATTTTTCTTTCTGTTTTTCTTTCTGTTTTTGCTT
>NC_029772.3:68637694-68639344 GCF_000817695.3 Arachis duranensis | reverse complement strand
CCAAACTTAGAGTTTGAATGTGGGGGTTCAACACCAAACTTAGAATTTGGTTGTGGCCTCCCAACACCAAACTTGGAGTTTGACTGTGGGGGCTCTGTTTAACTCTGTTTTGAGAGAAGCTCTTCATGCTTCCTCTCCATGGTTACAGAGGGATATCCTTGAACCTTAAACACAAGGGATTCTTCATTCACTTGAATGATCAATTCTCCTCTGTCCACATTAATCACAGCCTTTGTTGTGGCTAGGAAGGGTTTGCCAAGGATGAGGGATTCATCCATGCACTTCCCAGTCTATAGGACTATGAAATCAGCAGGGATGTAATGGTCTTCAACTTTTACCAGAACATCCTCTACAAGTCCATAAGCTTGTTTTCTTGAATTGTCTTCCATTTCTAGTGAGATTTTTGCAGCTTGCACCTCAAAGATCCCTAGCTTCTCCATTACAGAGAGAGGCATGAGGTTTACACTTGACCCTGGGTCACACAGGGCCTTCTTGAAGGTCATGGTGCCTATGGCACAAGGTATTGAGAGCTTCCCAGGATCTTGTCTCTTTTGAGGTAGTTTCTTCCTAGACAAGTCATCCAATTCTTTGGTGAGCAAAGGGGGTTCATCCTCCCAAGTCTCATTACCAAATAACTTGTCATTTAGCTTCATGATTGCTCCAAGGTGTTTAGCAACTTGCTCTTCAGTGACATACTCATCCTCTTCAGAGAAAGAATACTCATCAGAGCTCATGAATGGCAGAAGTAAATCCAATGGAATCTCTATGGTCTCAGTGTGAGCCTTAGATTCCCATGGTTCCTCATTAGTGAACTCATTGGAGGCCAGTGGACATCCATTGAGGTCTTCCTCAGTGGCGTTCACTGCCTCTCCCTCCTCTCCAAATTCGGCCATGGTGATGGCCTTGCACTCTCCTTTTGAATTTTCTTCTGTGTTGCTTGGAAGAGTACTAGGAGGGAGTTTAGTAATTTTCTTGCTCAGCTGACCCACTTGTGCCTCCAAGTTTCTAATGGAGGACCTTGTTTCAGTCATGAAACTTTGAGTGGTTTTGATTAGATCAGAGATCATGGTTCCTAAGTTAGAGTTGTTCTACTTAGAACTCTCTGTCTGTTGCTGAGAAGATGATGGAAAAGGCTTGCCATTGCTAAACCTGTTTCTTCCACCATTATTGTTGTTAAAACCTTGTTGAGGTCTCTGTTGATCCTTCCATGAGAGATTTGGATGATTTCTCCATGAAGGATTATAGGTGTTTCCATAGGGCTCTCCCATGTAATTCACCTATGTCAGCAGTATACAAACTGCTAAGTTTGGTGTCTTGCCTCCTTAGTACTGCTTGGTGCATTTTGCATTCCAAACAGACTTTGAGAAATCATATTGACTTGCTGGGTCAATATTTTGTTCTGAGCCAATATGGCATTCAGAGTATCAATCTCAAGAACTCCTTTCTTCTGATTTGTTCCATTGTTCACAGGATTCCTTTCAGAAGTGTACATGAATTGGTTATTTGAAACCATTTCAATTAGTTCTTGAGCTTCTGTAGGCGTCTTCTTCAGATGAAGAGATCCTCCAGCAAAGCTATCCAAAGACATCTTGGATAGTTCAGACAGACCATCATAGAAAATACCTATGATGCTCCATTCAGAAAGCATAT
>NC_029772.3:68636696-68637352 GCF_000817695.3 Arachis duranensis | reverse complement strand
GGATCTTCCAATGGAAGTCCATGGAACTTGCAATTCTGTTTCATTAGAGAAACTAATTGAGGCTTAAGCTCAAAGTTGTTTCCTCCAATGGCAGGGATAGAGATGCTTCTCCCATAGAGGTCGGGAGTAGGTGCAGTAAAGTCACCCAGCACCTTCCTTGCATTGTTGGCATTGTTGTTGTTTTCGGCTGCCATGGGTTCTTCTTCTTTGAAGATTCTTGTTAGGTCCTCTACAGAGAATTGTGCCTTAGCTTCTCTTAGCTTTCGCTTCAAGGTCCTTTCAGGTTCAGGGTCAGCCTCAACAAAAATGCTTTTGTCTTTGCTCCTGCTCATATGAAAGAGAAGAAAACAAGAAAATATGGAATCCTCTACGTCACAGTATAGAGATTCCTTGAGATGTCAGAGGAAAAGAAAAATAGAAGGCAGGAGTAGAAGAATTCGAACTTATCAGGAGAGATGGAGTTCGAATTGTTCATTGACGAATAGTGTTAGTCCATAAATGGAAAGATGTGAGAAGAGGGGAAGAAATTTTCGAAAATTAAGTGAAAGATTTAAAAAAAAAACATTTTGAAAAATACTAATTGATTTTCGAAAACTAAGATTGGAAAAAAAAATCAAGTGATTTTTGAAAAAGATTTTGAAATTAGAAATAAAAAA
>NC_029772.3:68635308-68635969 GCF_000817695.3 Arachis duranensis | reverse complement strand
TCCTCTCAGTGAAAATGTTCAACACACCCTGTCATGGCACGGCTATTCAGCTGTCGGTTCTCGATCATGTCGGAATAGAATCCAGTGATTCTTTTGCGTCTGTCACTAACGCCCCACTTACGCGAGTTTGAAGCTCGTCACAGTCATTCAATCATTGAATCCTACTCAGAATACCACAGATAAGGTTTAGACCTTCCGGATTTTATTGAATGCCGCCATCAATTCTAGCTTATAGCACGAAGATTCCGATTAAGGGATCCAAGAGATAAACATTCAAGCCTTGTTTGCTTGTAGAACAGAAGTGGTTGTCAGGCACTCGTTCAAAAGTGAGAATGATGATGAGTGTCACATAATCATCACATTCATCATGTTCTTGGGTGCAAATGAATATCTTAGAACAATAATGAGCCGAATTGAATAGAAGAACAATAGTAATTGCATTAATACTCGAGGTACAGCAGAGCTCCACACCTTAATCTATGGTGTGTAGAAACTCCACCGTTGAAAATACATAAGAACAAGGTCTAGGCATGGCCGTGAGGCCAGACCCCATGATCTAAGATAGCATAAAACTAAAGATAGCTACCAAGATGAAAATACAATAGCAAAATGTCTTATTTATAAAGAACTAGTAGCCTAAGGTTTACAAAGATGAGTAAAA
>NC_029772.3:68634442-68635097 GCF_000817695.3 Arachis duranensis | reverse complement strand
GGAACGCCGGTTTGGGCCATCAAATCTCGGGAAAAGTATGGACTATTATACATTGATGGAAAGCCCAGGATGTCTACTTTCCAACGCCGTTGAGGGCGCGCCAATTGGGCTTTTGTAGCTCCAGAAAATATACTTCGAGTGCAGGGAGGTCAGAATCCAATAACATCTGCAGTCCTTTTTAGTCTCTGAATCAGATTTTTGCTCAAGTCCCTCAATTTCCTCCAGAAAAAACCTGAAATCACAGAAAAACACACAAACTCATAGTAAAGTCCAGAAAAGTGAATTTTAACTAAAAACTAATAAAAACATACTAAAAACTAACTAAAACATACTAAAAACATACTAAAAACATACTAAAAACAATGCCAAAAAGCGTATAAATTATCCGCTCATCACAACACCAAACTTAAATTGTTGCTTGTCCTCAAGCAGCTGAAAATCAGAAAAGATAAAAAGAAGAGAATATACAATGAATTCCAAAAATATCTATGAAGATCAGTATTAATTAGATGAGCGGGGCTTTTAGCTTTTTGCCTCTGAACAGTTTTGGCATCTCACTCTATCCTTTGAAATTCAGAATGATTGGCTTCTTTAGGAACTCAGAATCCAGATAGTGTCATTGATTCTCCTAGTTAAGTATGATGATTCTTGAACA
>NC_029772.3:68633906-68634246 GCF_000817695.3 Arachis duranensis | reverse complement strand
CTCTTTTTGCCTTGGATCACAACTTTATTTCTTTCTTTTTCTCTCTCTTTTTTTTTTCGTTTTCTTTTCTCCCTTTTTTTTTGTTTTTCTCCTTCTCTTTTTTTTGTATTCACTGCTTTTTCTTGCTTCAAGAATCATTTTTATGATTTTTCAGATCCTCAGTAACATTTCTCCTTTTTCATCATTCTTTCAAGAGCCAACATTCATGAACAACAAATTCAGAAGACATATGCACTGTTTAAGCATACATTCAGAAAAGAAAAATATTGCCACCACATCAAAATAATTAATCTGTTATAAAATTCAAAATTCATGCAATTCTTCTCTTTTTCAATTAAGA
>NC_029772.3:68633534-68633806 GCF_000817695.3 Arachis duranensis | reverse complement strand
ACTTAAAATATTGCTCGTCCTCGAGCAATAGAAGAAAGAAGAGAAGAAGAAGAAGAAGAGAATATGGAGGAGAGGGAGAGATGTAGGTTCGGCCAAGGTGAAGAAGAGGGGGTTGTGTTGTGGGAAAATGAAGTAGAATGGAAGGGTATATATATGGAGAGGGGGGAGTGTTTAGTCGGCCATTTAGGGTGGGAATGGGTGGGAAAATGGTTTTGAATTTTTGAAGGTAGGTGGGGTTTATGGGGAAGAGTGGATGGATGTGAGTGGTGAAA
>NC_029772.3:68633033-68633453 GCF_000817695.3 Arachis duranensis | reverse complement strand
GTTGGGAAGTGTGACATGG
The DNA here is from genome assembly GCF_000817695.3 of Arachis duranensis. Classification (NCBI taxonomy): domain Eukaryota; kingdom Viridiplantae; phylum Streptophyta; class Magnoliopsida; order Fabales; family Fabaceae; genus Arachis; species Arachis duranensis. Next base: position 68,633,434 of record NC_029772.3, on the reverse strand, counting down.
GGAATACTTTTCACAAAAATAGGATTAGGAGGTAATGGTTGGAATATAGTAGGTGGGGATCCTGTGGGGTCCACAGATCCTGAGGTGACAAGGAATTCCATCCCTGCACCAAATAGGCATGTAAATTGCCTTTGCACACCATTCTGGCGTTTAAACGCCGTGTGGTGCACATTCTGGGTGTTCAACGCCCATGTAAAGCATGTTTCTGGTGTTGAACGCCAGTTTCATGCTTGTTACTGGCGTTCAGCGCCAGCTTTTCTTCACTAGGCACATTCCTGGCGTTCAGCGCCAGAATGTTGCTTGTTTCTGGCGTTCAGCGCCAGAATGATGCTCTGTTCTGGCGTTGAACGCCGGCCAGATGCATCTTACTGGCGTTGAACGCCAGCCTGTGCTTCCTCCAA
>NC_029772.3:68629020-68631808 GCF_000817695.3 Arachis duranensis | reverse complement strand
TGATGGATATGGCTTGCTATTGCTCAGCCTATTGCGTCCACCATTGTTAAAGCCTTGTTGAGGCTTTTGTTGATCCTTCCAAGAGAAATTTGGATGATTTCTCCATGATGAGTTATAGGTGTTTCCATAAGGTTCACCCATGTAATTAACCTCTGCCATGGCAGGATTCTCAAGATCATAAGCTTCTTCAGAAGCTGCCTCTTTAGTACTGTTGGATGCATGTTGCCATCCATTCAGACTTTGAGAGATCATGTTGACTTGATGAGTCAACATTTTGTTCTGAGCAAATATGGCATTCAGAGCATCAATTTCAAGAACTCCCTTCCTCTGAGGCGTCCCATTACTCACAGAATTCCTCTCAGAAGTGTACATGAATTGGTTGTTTGCAACCATATCACTGAGTTCTTGAGCTTCTGCAGGTGTTTTCTTTAGGTGAATAGATCCACCTGCAGAATGGTCCAATGACATTTTCGAAAATTCAGACAGGCCATAATAGAATATATCCAATATGGTTCATTCTGAAAACATATCAGATGGACACCTTTTGGTCAGCTGCTTGTATCTTTCCCAAGCTTCATAGAGGGATTCACCATCTTTTTGCTTGAAGGTCTGAACATCCACTCTCAGCTTGCTCAGCTTTTGAAGAGGAAAGAATTTATCCAAGAAGGCAGTAACCAGCTTATCCCAGGAGTCCAGGCTATCCTTGGGTTGTGAATCCAACCATATTCTAGCTCTGTCTCTTACAGCAAAAGGGAAAAGCATGAGTCTGTAGACTTCAGGGTCAACACCATTTGTCTTTACAATCTCACAAATCTGCAAGAACTCAGTTAAAAACTGATAAGGATCTTCAGATGGAAGTCCATAAAACTTGCAGTTTTGTTGCATTAAGTCAACTAGCTGAGCTGCCATCTCCTTCTCTTGTTCTAATATTTCTGAAAGGTTACCTTTAGATTGTTGTAACTTAGCTTCTCTTAGTTTCCTTTTCAGAGTCCTTTCAGGTTCAGGATCAATTTCAACAAGAGTGCCTTTTTCCCTGTTCCTACTCAAATGAAAGAGAAGAAAACAAGAAAAGAAAGAGGAATCCTCTATGTCACAGTATAGAGATTCCTTTATGTTAGTAGAAAAAGAAAGGGGAGAAGAATGAAGAAGAGTGGGTTCGGATATTTAGGTGAAGAGAGGTGAAGAGAAGTGTTAGTAAATAATTAATTAAATAGAATAAGAAAAGAGAGGGAGAATTCGAAAATAATTTTAAAAAGGTGTTAGTAATTTTCAAAAATTGGAGATAAGATAAGATTAAAATTTAAATATAAAACAATTAGAAAGAATTTTTGAAAAAGAGAGAAGTATTTTCGAAAATTAGAGAGGGATAGGTAGTTAGTTGGTTTTGAAAAAGATAAGAAACAAACAAAAAGTCAAAGAGTTAGTTGAAAAAGATATTAAAATCAAATTTGAAAAGATAAGAAGATAAGAAGTTAGAAAAGATATTTTGAAATCAAATTTTGAAAAAGATAAAATTTGTGAAAAAGATAAGATAAAAGATAAAAAGATATATTTGAAAAAGATTTAATTTTTAAAATGACTTAACTAACAAGAAACTACAAGATAAGATTCTAGAACTTAAAGATTGAACCTTTCTTAACAAGAAAGTAACAAACTTCAAATTTTTGAACCAATCACAATAATTGTTACTAATTTTCGAAAATATTATTTAAAGATAAGAAAAATATTTTGAAAAATATTTTGAAAAAGATTTTTGGAATTTTCAAAAAATAGAAAAAAATGAAAAAGATATAATTTTTGAAAAAGATTTTGAAAAGATAAGATTTTTAAAATTGAAATTTTCACTTGACTTGTGAGAAACAACTAATTTTTTTAAAAAATTTTGACCAAGTCAACCCAAAATTTCGAAAATTTGGAGGGAAATAAGGAAAAGATATTTTTTTATTTTTGAATTTTTAAAGATGAGAGAGAAAAAACATAAAAATGACCCAAAATATGAAAATTTTGGATCAAACACATAATGCATGGAAGAACACTATGAATGTTAAGATGAACACCAAGAACACTTTGAAGATCATGATGAACATCAAGAACATATTTTTGAAAAATTTTTGATGCAAAGAAAACATGCAAGACACCAAACTTAGAATTCTTTAATGCATGGACTCTAACAAACAAAAAATGCATATGAAAAACAACAAACAACACAAAACAAGAAATCATCAACATCAAACAAGAAGACTTGTCAAGAACAACTTGAAGATCATGAAGAACACTATGAATGCATGAGATTTTCGAAAAAAATGCAAGAAAAATTTTAAAAGCATGCAATTGACACCTGGTGCACGAAATTGTGATAAATACTTTTCACAACACAAATAATCCCCGGTGATGAATCCAAAAACTTGGTGTTCAATACCATGGCATAAACACAAATTCGCACAACTAACCAGCAAGTGTACTGGGTCGTCCAAGTAATAAACCTTACGCGAGTAAGGGTCGATCCCACAGAGATTGTTGGTATGAAGCAAGCTATGTTCACCTTGTAAATTTTAGTCAGGCAGACTCAAATGGATATGAATGATGATATACGAATAAAACATAAAGATAAAGATAGAGATACTTATGTAATTCATTGGTAGGAATTTCAGATAAGCGTATGAAGATGCTTGTCCCTTCCGTCTCTCTGCTTTCCTACTGTCTTCATCCAATCCTTCTTACTCCTTTCCATGGCAAGCTTATGCAAGGGTTTCACCGTTGTCAGTGGCTACCTCCCATCCTCTCAGTG
>NC_029772.3:68627142-68628381 GCF_000817695.3 Arachis duranensis | reverse complement strand
GCATTTTCGTGTAGAGACTCTTCTTGGAGTTAAACGCCAGCTTTTATGCCAGTTTGGGCGTTTAACTCCCATCCTTGTGCCAGTTCCGGCGTTTAACGCTGGGAATTCTGAGGGTGACTTTGAACGCCGGTTTGGGCCATCAAAACTTGGGCAAAGTATGGACTATCATATATTGCTGGAAAGCCCAAGATGTCTACTTTCCAACGCCGTTGAGAGCGCACCAATTGGGCTTCTGTAGCTCCCTCAATTTCAGCCAGAAATTACCTGAAATCACAGAAAAACACACAAACTCATAGTAAAGTCCAGAAATGTGAATTTAACATAAAAACTAATGTAAACATCCCTAAAAGTAGCTTGAACTTACTAAAAACTACCTAAAAACAATTCCAAAAAGGGTATAAATTATCCGCTCATCAGTGCCTGGCTGGGCGTTTAACGCCCAAAAGGGTAGTCAAGTCATTAATTTTTAAAATGAAATCTTTTTTTCATTGTTTTCAAATCATATCTTTTCAATCATATATTTTTCTCACATCTTTTTCAAAATAGTTTTCAATCATATCTTTTTAATTTCTAATTTCAAAATCTTTTTCAAAAATCACTTGATTTCTTTCCCACTCTTAATTTTCGAAAATCAATTAATCTTTTTCAAAATGTTTTTTAAAATCTTTTTAATTTATTTTCAAAAATTTCTTCCCCTCTTCCCACATCCTTCTATTTATGGACTAACACTATTCCTCAATGAACAATTCAAACTCCATCTCTCCTGATAAGTTTGAATTCTTCTACTTCTTCCTTCTATTTTTCGTTTCCTCTGACACATCAAGGAATCTCTATACTGTGACATAGAGGATTCCATATTTTCTTGTTCTCTTCTCTTTCATATGAGCAGGAGCAAAGACAAAAGCATTCTCCACCTCAAAAATTGAGTAAGCTTAGAGTGGAAGTCCAAACCTTCAGACTGAAGGAAGGAGAATCCCTCTATGAAGCTTGGTAAAGATACAAACAATTAATCTGAAAGTGTCCCTCTGATATGCTTTCTGAATGGAGCATCATAGGTATTTTCTATGATGGTCTGTCTGAACTGTCCAAGATGTCTTTGGATAGCTCTACTGGAGGATCTCTTCATCTGAAGAAGACGCCTATAGAAGCTCAAGAACTAATTGAAATGGTTGCAAATAACCAATTCATGTACACTTCTGAAAGGAATCCTGTGAACAATGGGACGAATCAGAAGAAAGG